>NW_006400066.1:600785-641778 GCF_000299155.1 Elephantulus edwardii | reverse complement strand
ACTAAATTGGCCTATTAACTCTAACAGGTTTTTTTTTGTTCAGTCTTTGGGGTTTTCTGTGTACACTATCATATTATCTGCATATAGCGACAATTTAACCATTTCTTTGTCAATCTGGATGCCTTTTATTTCCTTCTTTTGTTGTATTGCCATATAAACACTTTCAATAGTATTGAAAAGAAGTGGTGACAGTAGGCATCCTTGTCTAGTTCCTGTTTGCAATGAAAATATTTTTAGCTTTTCTCCATTGAGAATGATGTTGACTCTTAATTTTGAAAATATACTTTTCACTATGTTGAGGAAGTTCCCTTCTATTCCAATTTTGCTGAGTGTCTTTATCAAGAATGGTTGTTGGGTTTTTGTCAAATGCCTTTTCTGCATCAATTGCTAAGATCATATGGTACTTGTTATCTACTTTGTTAATACAGTGAATTACATTGATTGTTTCTCTTATGTTGAACCATCCCTCCATAACTGTTATGAATTCCACTTGGTCATGGTGAATTATTTTTTTATGTGCTTTTGGATTCTGTTATCTAGGACTTTGTTAAGGATTTTGCATCTATATTAATCAGAAATATTGAGTTTTAGTTTTCCTTCTTGGTAATATCTTTGCCTGGTTTTGGTATTAGGGTCATGCTTGCTTCATAGAATGACTCTGGAAGTGTTACTTCTTTTTCAATTTTTTGAAGTAATTTAAGTAGAATGGGGGCTAAATCCTCTCTGAATGTTTGGTAGAATTTAGCTGTGAAACCATCTGGTCTAGGACTTTTCTTATGGGGAAGTCTTTTTATGACCTTTTCAATTTCTTCTCTTGTGATGGGTCTGTTCAAGTGTTCTATATCTGTCCTTGTCAGTCTGGGCAGGGGATGTGTTTCAAGGTTTGTCCATTAACCTGGGTTTTCAAATTTATCAAAGTATAGCTTTTCATAGTATTCTGATATAATTGATTTAATTTCCTGTGGTACTGTTGTGATGTCACCTCTGTCATTTCTTAATCGAGTTATCTGTGTCTTTTTTTTTTTAAATTTTGTTAAATTTTATTGTGGTTTGTAAATTTTATTGACCCTTTCAAAAACCCAGCTCCTGGTCATATTGATGGTTTCAACTGTTTTTCTGTTTTCTATCTCATTGTTTTCAGCTCTTGTCCTTATAATTTCTTTTCTTCTAGAGGCTGCAGGATTAGATTGTTGATATTTTTCTATTTGTTGAAGGTGTTAAGTTAGATCATTGATTCTTCTTCTTTCTTCCTTTTTTATGTGTGTGCCTATTGTTATGAACTGTCCACTGAGGAATGTCTTAGCTGTGTCCCAAAGGTTTTGATAAGTTGTATTTTCATTAGCATTTGTTTCAAGGAACTTTTTCATTTCATTCTTTTTTTCTATTGTAACCCAATCATGTTCTAGCAAAGAGTTATTTAGTTTCCACATGGGTGGTTTTGTAAGCTTTACTCTTCTGTGGTTAATTTCTAGTTTTATGGCATTGTGGTCTGAGAAAATACTTTGTATTATTTACATGTTTTTGAATATTTTGAGGCTTGCTTTGTGACCTAATATATGATCAATTCTGGAGAATGTGCCATGTGCACTTGAGAAGAAAATGAATTGAATTTTAGTTGGGTGCGGTTCTCTGAATACATCCACAAGGTCAAGTTGGCTGGTTGTACATTTTAGATCTACCACATCTTTACTGAGTTTCTTTTGAGTTGACATATCCTTTGGTGATAGTCATATATTGAAATCTCCTACAACTATTGTGATGCTGTCTATTTCTTTCTTCAATTTTGTTAATTGTTGTTTTATATATTTTGCAGGTCTATCATCTGATGCATAAATGTTGACCAAGGTTATGTCTTCTTGATCTATTGTGCCTTTAATAAGTACATAATTCCCTTTCTTATCTTCAATGGTGTTTTTAATTCTGAAATTTATTTTATAAAATACATTATTATTGCCCCTCTTGCTTTTTTGAGGTTGCCATTTGCTTGGAATATTTTTTCCTAGTCTTTGATTTTGAGTCAGTCTTCCTCTTCTTTTTACAGATGTGTCTCTTTTAGGCAATATATTGATGGGCACTGGGTTTTTTTTATCCATTTTGCTACTCTTTTCTCTTAATTGGTACATTTAGTCTGTTCACATTAAGTGTGATTATTGTAAGGCCAAGTTTAACTTTTGTCATTTTGCCACGTTTCTTTTTCTGTTGTTTCTGGTTACTATGGTCCATTTACTTTTCTTTGGTGTCTCTGTGTGAAGGGCTTCACTTAAAATTTCTTGGGATTTTGGCCTTGTTTTCACAAATTCCATAAGGTCCTTCTTTTCTGCAAAGAATCTAATTTCCCCTTTGAATGTGATAGTTTTGCTGGATATAGGATCCTTGACTGGCAATTATTATCTTTCAACTTTCTGTATATGGCACCCCATTGCCTTTTAGCTCACATGGTTTCTGCTGAGAAATCAAAACTTAATCTAATTGCTTCCCCTTTGCAGGTAAATCTTTCCTTTTCTTGTGCTGCTTTTAGAATTATATTCTTGTCTTTAATTTGGAGAATTTGACTATGTCAAATATTTGAAATGTCTTGGTGTTTTTGTTTTTGGGTCTAGTCTATTTGGTGTTCTCTGTGCTTCTTGGATGTGGGTTTCCCCATTCTTCAAAATACCTAGGAAGTTTTCTTCTAGTATTTCTTCCACATCTTTTCAGTGATTTCCCTGTCCCTCCCATGTTCTGGAATTACAATCATATGTATATTATTCCATTTGATGTAATCCCACATAATTCTAATGTTTTCTTCATTTTCTTTACATCTCATCTCTGATTTTTCTTCAAGTATGTTTCTAGTGAGGCTCTTGTCTTCCAGCTCACTGACTCTCTGTTACATTGCTTCAGTTCTACTTTTTCATCCTACCAGCATGTTGGACACTACTGCAATTTTGGTCTTAATATTCTGGATTGCATTTTCATGCTTTTCTGTTATTTCCAGTACTGTGTTGACTGTACCCTCTCTCTCTTGTGATGATTTTTTAATTTCTTGTACATATTTGTTTATTCTATCAATTTTTTTCTTCTTTTGTGTTTTCATCTCTATCTGTTCAAGTTTCTCCTCATCTATATATTTCTTCTTGATTGTTGTCTCTGAAGTATTTCCTCTCTTAATGACTTTCATTGTTTTTTCCCACATTTCCATCTTTTTTCTGTAGCCTATCAAGTAATAACTCAACAACAATATATTTCTTCTGGTTCTCTCTATCTGGGATATTCATTGGGTCTGTTTTTTTTAGGAGAAATGTTATTTTGTTTTTTTCATAATGGCTGCTGCTTTCTTGACATTATGGGAGTCTTTTCTTAGTAGATATTAGGCTGATATAACTATAAAATTACCCAGGGTACAGCAATGTTTTGTAAAGCCCCTTTCCAAAGTACCTGAATGACCAAGGAGGAAGCCTGTTGTTCCCTGCTGGAAGTGGCTTTTTGCCTCCATGGAGATGCCTAGGACCCCCCTGTTGCTTGAGTTAAGGGGTCCTGCATGATCAAGCCTGACAGCACTTCCCCAAAAGTACTTGAGTTAAGGGGTCTGGCGAGGTCAAGCTAAACAGCAATTTTCCCCCTAAATAACTGTGGAAGCAGCACAAGCAGCACTGTCCTGCACTTCCTGCTGTCCCACTCTTCTTGGATTTCTGATACAATATTTAGGATCTCTTCTGACAACAGTCACAGTCTTTTCTTCCTCCTCTGTCTTTGTAATAACCTTTTGCATTTTTCATAGATGATATTCTTGATATCATCACATAGCTCATCTGATCTTCATTCATTAGTCAAGCCCTCAAACCTGTTCTTAAAATAGTTCTTAAAGTAAGGTGAGATAGACTCAAGGTTATATTTTAGTTCTTGTGGATTTGGACTAAAAGGTGAGCAATAGCATTAGGAAAACACTCACTCCTTAGAATAACAAACCATATAAGATTAATAGAGAAACATTTGCCCAAGAAGAAAACTCAGAAGACAGGATGATAGATGAGAAGAATTATTTGATTGGAAATTCACAGAAATGGAGTGGGGAAAGTATAGTTAAATTGTGGGTATTATAATTACTGTTATAAAGTATAAAGCTAAATATATATGTGTGTGTGTGTGTGTGTGTGTGTGTGTGTGAATTTTTGAATGTCAAACAAATTTTGCTTTGAAAACTTTTACATAAAATACAATACGAAATTGAAGAGTTAATATCTTTGGAGTTCTGAGAAGAAAAAACAAATCAACATTGAGTATTATACTCACTGAAAATGTCTTTGAACGGTAAAGCTAAAACAAACTTCTCAAGGATGTACAAAAGATACAAGTATTAGTAAACAGTAGATTTGAATAAATTGTAATCTTTCATTCTTGGAGAAGAAAGAGATACCAGCTGGAAGTCTAGTTTAACAGAAATGAGAGAAAATGATTGTAAATGGTAATTGAATGAGAATACTTAAAGAGTTTTCCCCCCTTGTTTTTATAAATCTCTCCAAAAGATAACTAGCAGATGTTTTATTTTGGCAAAGATGTAGTAACAAAGACTAAATTTATTTTTCTACCTGAAATAACCAAAAAATGAACACAATCTGTGAAACATTCATTTCTAAAGCACCTGACATCAAGCGGTAATGAATAGTAATAAAATAACTAGATGCTTACAATGAAAACTTATGCTTGCTATACTAGATATATAAACAAATATAGATTAAAAGTAAAAAAGCAAGGAAATAAAAAATATCATGCAAATGCTAGCATAAAACAGCTTCCTATATGCTTGTTCTAATTTTTAAAAGCTTACCTTAAACCAAGAGCTAAAGAGAATAGCAATGTGTTTAAGCACAGAAGATATTGTGAAGATGGTATTGAATTGGCACAGTTTCATTATGGTGTATAAAGGGCCCTTTGCCTTGGAATGGGCTCAGTGAGCATTAACAAAGCAGCATCTTATTAAAATTAAAAGTTTACTCAGTTATGGAGATAGAGTAATTATATTTTTTTACAAACTGAATATAATCACTTCAAAATATATAGATCAAATACTGAAAGAACTAAAAAAAAAGAACACATCATAGTCAAATATTTTAGCATTTTCTACATAATGGCAAATAAAAACATGATAAAAATCCTATAAAAATAGAAGAAATCTCTAAAACAGTCAATAAAACTGACTTAATCATCTAGTTTAGTGTATATGAAATCTTTATCAAAATTGAATATGCAATGGGTCATAAAGACATTCTCTATAATTGCCAAAACATTTAGCACAATATTTCCTACGTTGTTGTTGATTGCCATAAAGTTGAGCACAACTCATAGTGACCCTATGAACAAAAGGTCTGAAGCCTTTCTAAAACTACTGTCATTTATAAAAGTTCATGGAATTTCCAGAGGCTTGTTGTTTAGGAAGTGGATGCCACTCCTGCTGGATAGCAGCCCCAAACTGGTCACCTACTGCCTTTTTCTAAAACAACAGCGAAATTTAGTTGTCGTTAGGTGCCATTGAATTGACTTCAACCCATGGTACCCTATGAACAATTGATCTGACCCTTGCCCTGTCCTGTCTCATCCTCCTATTTCCTGTCATGCTCAAGCTTATTTTTGTAGTATATCAATACATCTTATTAAAGGTCTTCCTCTCTTTTTCAGACATCCTACTTTTCCATTAAAATGTCTTTTTCCAAAGGATAGTGCCTTTTGACAACATGCCCAAACTACATGAGATGAAGTTGCATTATCCTTGCCTCCCAGGAGCACTCTAGTTTCATTTCTTCCAAAGTAGATTCCCTTATTCTTGTGGCAGTCCACAGTGTATTCAGCACTCTTTGCCAATACCATAATTCCAAAGCAGGGTCTTTCAGTAATTTTGTAATTAGAATAGAAAAAAATGAATAAATAGGTGAGTTTGGGTAAAGAGAAGTGATAATTAAATGTATACTTAAAAATTCACTAGATATACCATACTGAATTAGATACACATGTGTTTAAATATGATATGCTTTAGCAGGTTTACCCATATGTTGACTAAAATGGAATCCTATTACCATAATAATAAAAAATTCTTTAGGAATAGGTGGTATATCAATTGAAGTATTTCAGATAACAGATGTTGCCCTGGATGTGCTCACCAAGTTGTGCCAAGAAATCTGGAGAACAACCACTTGGCCAACTGACTGGAAGAGATCTATATTTGTCCCCATTCCAAAGAAAGGTGACCCAGCTGTGTGTGGAAACTGCAGAACAGTGTCATTGATTTCATATGCAAGCAAGATTCTACTGAAGATTATCCAAAAACGATTAGAACAGCACATCAGCAGAGAACTGCCAGAAGTCCAGGCTGGGTTTAGAAGGGGTCGTGGTACTAGGGATATTGTTGCTGATGTTAGATGGATCTTGGCTGAAAGCAGGGAATACCAGAGGAATGTCTATCTGTGTTTCATTGACTATGCAAAGGCATTTGACTGTGTGGATCATAACAAACTGTGGCTGACTCTGAAAAGAATGGGAATCCCAGAACATTTAATTGTGCTAATGCGAAACCTATACTTGGACCAAGAGGCAGTAGTCAGAACAGAGCAGGGCAACACTGCATGGTTCAAAATTGGGAACGGTGTACGCGAGGGATGCATCCTGTCTCCATACCTTTTCAACTTGTATGCAGAACAGATTATCCGAGAGGCTGGGCTCTATGAGGAGAATTGTGGCATCAGGATTGGTGGAAGATCTATTAACAATCTGTGTTATGCAGATGACACAACCCTGCTTGTTGAAACTGAGGAGGACCTCATGCACTTGCTACGAAGGGTCAAGGACTGTAGCCTTCAGTATGGACTGAGGCTCAAGGTCAAGAAGACCAAGATTCTCACCACTGGACCAATTGGCAGCGTCAGGATGGATGACGAAGAGATTGAGATTGTTCACAGCTTCAGTTTGCTCGGCTCCACAGTCAACACTCTTGGCACCAGCAGTCAAGAAATCAAAAAGCGTATCGCGATGGGAAAGTCTGCTGTTCGGGACCTCTCTAAAGTACTCAGGAGCAACGGTGTCTCTCTGGAGACTAAGGCGTGCCTGATACAGGCCATGGTCTTTGCAATCGCTTGTTATGCATCAGAGAGTTGGACAATGACTAGGGAAGACAGGAGGAGAGTGGATGCTTTGGAGCTGTGGTGCTGGAGAAGAGTACTGAATGTACCATGGACTGCCAGGAAAACAAACAGATTCATCTTGGAGAGGATTAAACCAAGCTACACCTTAGAGGCAAGGATTCTGGGGCTTCGTCTGACATACTTTGGACACGTTGCCAGGAGGGATGGGTCCTTGGAGAGGGACATCATGCTTGGGAGGGTGGAGGGACAGCGCAGGAGGGGAAGACCCTCTATGAGATGGATTGATTCGGTGACTGGGGTAATCGGGATGGGTGTGCAGAGGCAGTGCGGTTGGCGCAGGATAAAGCAGGGTTTAGGGCTGTTGTGCATAGGGTCGCTATGAGTCAAAAACGACTCGACGGCACATAACAACAACAACAACAACTTCCTTATTCACTGTGAACCTTTCATATGTGTATGAAGCAAACCGAAAATACCATGGCTTGACTCAGACACACCCTCATCTTGAATATGGAATCATTGCTCTTTAGTGATTTAGTTAGAGATCATAGTAAAAGAATAAATGGGAAGTTCCTAAGTATTAGAGATTAAAGAATACTTACGTAAATAAGATCAGTCAAAGTTTTAATCTGTTGTACATAGAACCATTCTGAATTGGAGTTGATTTGACAGTACCAAAGCAAATCCTAATTTATGGTAATTAAGATAATATTACTATATTTAACTTAATTTCCTGCAAAACTGATGTGAAGGGTTGTTTTGGAGTCTTTTACGCAGATTGTGGTTGGTCAGTTGACATTGACATGACAAAAAAAAAGAGCAATTATCTTAACTTACCTTACACTATGTTGATGATGTTATTGTTATGTTCAGTCAAGTCTCTATGACTAATAGCACCTTATGAACAGCAGAACTGAACCTTGGTCTATCTTCTGCCAATCTCACCATCTCTGACACATTTGAGCCCATTGCTTTTGCCACGGTGTCAATCCAACCTGTTCTAGTTCTTCCTCTCTTAAATCAGCTGTCCACCTTTCCAAGTATGCTGTTTTCTCTGAGGATTTACCCCTCCAGCTTCTCAAATAGTTTATTTAGAATACAGATTAAATAGGTAGAGACCTTACACCATACTTAGAAAAAAACAAAACAAAACAAAAAAACAAAAAAACACCAAAAACCAAACAATAAACAAAACATCATCACATTTCAAGGAGACTGCAGGTGTGAGTGACACAAAAATAATACTGCATTTGAATAGGATGTTAACACTAAATATGCTAACCATAATTAAAAATGAAAATTTCTACTACTTTGAGATTAAGAATTTCTGTTTATTAAGCAATGCCACTGTTGTTGTTAGGTGCCATCGATTTGAGTATGACTCATAGTGACCCTATGAACAATAGATCTGAACCCTAGCCTATCTTGTGCCATCCTCACAATCTCCAGCACACTCAAGCCCATTACTGTGGTTACCAGTCAATATACCTGATTGAGGGTCTTACTCCACTTTGTCATCCCTCCATCTCACCAGACATGATGTCCATCTCCAAGAATTAACCATGGTCCAGCTCTCAGTTGTGTTGCAAGTAAATGAATAGAACACAAATGCTTGAATCTAAGACACCTAAGGTGCCTGAAATAGGTGTACCTTAGTCTTCA
Organism: Elephantulus edwardii; assembly: GCF_000299155.1. Classification (NCBI taxonomy): domain Eukaryota; kingdom Metazoa; phylum Chordata; class Mammalia; order Macroscelidea; family Macroscelididae; genus Elephantulus; species Elephantulus edwardii. Next base: position 633,004 of record NW_006400066.1, on the reverse strand, counting down.
AATTGACATTATTGTTTTTCAGTTTGTGGAAAGATCCCTGGCAGTGGATGCCACTGGTACAGTATGTCTCCTTATCTCCTGACTGCTAATACCAAGGGCATTGATTGTTGATCAAGCATGATGAAATCATTGACAACTTCAATCCCTTCTCCATTGGTCCTATTGACCCAGTGTGAAGACCTTTGGTTTCCTGATACTGACATGTCATTCATATTAAAGGCTATAAGCCTTGATATTCAGCAGTAAGTGTTTCAAGTCCTCACTTTCAGCAAGAAATGTTGTGTAATATGCATAACACAGGTTATTAATAAGTATTCCTCCAATCCTGATACTTCATAGGCTTCAGCTTCATGAATTAACTGTTCAACATACAAATTGAATATGTATGTCAACCCTGACACACACCTTTCCTGATTTTAAACCATGCCATTTTCCCATGCTCCATTTGGGCAACAGATTCTTGATCTAGGTATAGATTTTTATATGAACATTATTAAGTGTTCTAGAATTTCCATTTTTTTTTCTCAATGTTCACCAGAGTTGGTCATGATCCACACAGACATATGCTTTGCATAGTCAATAAAAGAGAAATATATATTCTTCTGATATTCTCTGCTTTCAGACAAGATACATATTACTATTTAAAATAGCAACACAAATAAAAACCAGTAGAATGGGTGAGTAGTATATGCATATAATGTATGAGTTCTGGTGGCATTATCATGATGTGTTGCTCTGCTAACCAAAAGACTGTGTGCCTCTGGAAGTTTTAATCCACCAATTTCTCTGAGCATTATTATTTAAAGCCATAAAAACAGTATGGTGGGTGACTTAACAACAGTTGTTGTTATGTGTTACCAAGTCGCTTGCAACTCATAGCAATCCTATGTACAAAATCTCTGAACCCTGCTCTATCTGGAGCTAATCTTTTTGTCTCTGCCATGTCTATCCCCTTACCCCAGTCACTGAGTCACTCTTTCTCATCCAGGGTTTTCCTCTCTTCAACTGTCCCTCCACCCTTCCAAGCATGATGTCCCTCTCTAAGGACTGGTTCCTCCTTGCAATATGTCTGAAGTATGTCAGATGGAGCTTCAGAATTCTTGCCTCCAAGGAACAGCAATCTTTTTTCACCTTCTCCAGGATAAACCTGTTTGTTCTCCTAGCAGTCCATGGTATATATTCAATACTCCCCTCCAGCATCACAACTCAAAGGCATCAATTCTCCTTCTATCATCCTTTGTCATTTCCCAGCTTTCTGATGCATAGCAAGTAATTATGAAGTCCTTGGCCTGGATCAGGTGCACCTTAGTCTCTAAACTGACATTATTGCTCTTCAGCACTCTGGAGTGGTTCCTGACAACAGATTTTTCTGATACAATTAGTCTTTTGATTTCCTGGTTGTTGGTACAAAAATGTTGCTTGTGGAGCCAAGCAAACTAAGGCTGTTAACAATCTCAATCTCTTCATTGTTTATCATGATGTTATGAATTGGCCTAGTGGTGAGAATCTTTGTTTTCTTGATGTTGAGCTTTAATCCAAATTGAAGTCTACCCTCTTTGATTGAGCAAGGATGACAAATACCTCAGGTTCTCCTCAGTTTCATCAAGCAAGGTTGTATCATCTGCATAACACTGGTTGTTGATCAGTCTTCCTTCAGTCCTGTTGCCACATGCCTACTTATAGATATGCATATAATTGAATACTTTGTAGAAATAAGGATAAGCTACATTCAATAACATTGATAAAACAAGCATTATGCTGAATTAGACATACATTCAAGCATACATATTGCATGATTTATTTAGGCACAGTTGTGTAAAAAGGTAAAATTAAACTATCATGTTAAAACTTAAGAGAGTGGATATCACAAGGCAAGACTTCTGAGATGATGGTATTACTTTTTAATGATGCTGTTGTTGTTGTTGTTACTGTCGCGTCAGAACCAACTTAAAGCTGACCCTCTGGTGGGTTTTCAGAGGCAGTTCATTGCATGGGAGGAGATTGCCCATCCTGCTGAGAAGCTGGTGACCTCAAATCATGTGCCCTTGAAATTGCAGCACAGCTTCTTGCTACTAAGCCATCAGAGCTCCCTGTGGGCTAGAATTTCCAGGGAGAAGCAAAACCTCGTAATATTGAATAATTTCTAAACTATTTAGAATTACAACTAGAATGGTTATAGAATTTTAATTACAGGAGAGTTTATTTTTCAGATATTATTTCAGAAACTGATGATATATCAGAGCTACATACTGTTAATGCTACCTGCTAATTTTTGCTTTCATTGCATTCACTAGTCAGTCAACAACTCCATATGCTTGTTTTATCTTTAATCTTATTTTAATATCCAAATTGTTTTTCTGCTGGGTTTGACATCACCATTTTTTGTAATTATTTAAGACATATCTCATTAAACAATAATTTTACCATAACTTACATTGGAAAAAATACACTTTTTATTAATCAATTAATTTCATGATATATTGGGAAAGTTTTGATGCCCTTTTGCTCATTAGGAAAACAGGCAAACAATTCTATCTCAAGGATTGTCTTTGGAATATAAAGTCCCAAGAAAATTATCAAACAATATCATTAATATTACATGCAGACAAAATATTACTGATGATCATTACCAACTGGCTAGAATTGCACATATTGAGGTAACTATCATAAGTTCAAGCTTATTTCATCAGAGGCCATGGCACCACCAGTCAGACTTCTTCAAATTACTAAGGTGCACCGGATTCACCATGATCTTTCCCATCACTTTATGTGCTGCTAAGAGCAGAAACATACTAAGGATGACTGGAGAAAAGTGATGCCTTTGAACTATGATATTGGAGAGGAGTACTGAATGTCCTATGGATTGACAAAAGAGCAGATATATCTTGGAGAAGGTGCAGCCAGAGTGCTCTTGGAGGCAAAGATGAAGAAATTTTGTCTTACATACTGTGGGCATATCGCTAGAAAATGTTATTCCTTGGAGAGTGATGTCATGCTTGGAAAGGTGGATGGACGATAAAGGAGGAGACCCTCAACCAGGAGGACTGGACACAGTGGCTACAACAATAGTATGTAAGAAATGGTGTGGATGGCACAGGACGGAACAGGGTTCAAATCTGTTGTTCATAGGGTCATTATGATCTGTACTTCACTTGAAGGCACATAACAGCAGCAGCAGCAACAACAACAGCAACAGTGAAAACCAGTTCGTTGTACCAAAATATGAGAATAATTGCTGCTTTGTTTTCTTTGTCCATTGACCAATAGATAATAAAAAGTCATTCAGATTTTTACAAACATTAGAAAAATGTGGGAAAAAATAGAAGTATCTATATGCAAAGACTATATATAAAATGTAGATGCATGCACTACTTCATCTGTCTATTTACTTGTCTTTTTATCCATCCATCCATCCATCCATCCATCCATCCATCCATCCATCCCTTCCTTTTCCTCTCCCTCCCTCTCTCCATCTGTCTATCTATCTGTTCATTTAGCTGTCTATCTATCTACTCACCTCTCTACTAACTATCTCTGAATAAGAGTGACATAACTGCCTTGGGTTGAAACATTAGTCCCAGCAACAAATTAACAAATACTGGTATTTAGGAAGATGGTACAATACCAATTCACCTTTTCTTTTGTTATGCATAAGCTTATTTGCCATGAATGGTTTCAACTTGAAGGCAATTATCAGTAACAGTATTATTTAGTAACTACTACTTTTAGTGTTATAGTATTTTCCATGTCATGTAGATTTTTTATAGGTTTATCTTTTTAATACAAACACCACACACACACACACACACACACATCCCTAAAATAATTGACCATACTCTTATAATTTTGTCAGGATATTTTGTATTGAATGTGCCATCAGGGCTGGAGGAAGACTTATCAACAATCTGTGTTATCCAGATGACACAACCTTGTTTACTGAAACCGAGGAGGACCTGAAGCATTTGCAGCAGAGGGAAAAAGACTGTAGTCTGCAATAAGGACTGAAATCCAACATCAAGAAAAAAAGAGTTTCACCATTGGGCTAATTGGCAACACCATCATAGATGAGAAGAAAATGAGGCTGTTAATAATTTCAGCTTGTTTGGCTCTACAATCAACACTTTGGCACCAGCAATCAAGAAATCAAAAGAAACAAACAAAAAGAATAAATATTATAACTACATTTTATGTTTGTGGAATAATGGATAATTGGGTTGGTTAGTGTATGAAAGCTTATTTGGAGTTTCTGATTATATTGATGAAAGATTTGACAATGAATATTGGTGATAGCTATATACGATAAATATATTTAATGCTACTAAATTTGCACCATGAAAATCTTGAATTGGAACCTGTTGTATTACAATAAATACAAGCTAAAATTACTTTAATTAATCTTTATTTCACTTCAGCACCTTTCAGTTCACATGTGCACATGCATACACACAAACTCACACTAAAAAGATATAGACTGAAGAAAATGAAAACAAGTCCACAAAGACCCAAAGTATGACCTTGAGTGTATCCCGTCTGAATGTGAAAATCATTTTAAGATTAGGTTTGAGACATTGTACGCCAATCGTAAAAGACCAGATGAATTGTGGAAAGATATCAAGGATATTATTCATGAAGAGAGAAAAAGGTCATTACAAAGACAAAGGAGAAAGAAAAAAATAGATTATAGATAGATATATAGATATAGACATAGATATCTAGGTAGATATCTATGTATCTCCCCTCTTCCTAACACTTTTAAGTGTAATATTCTTAGTTATGGAGCTTTCTATTCAAGAAAGACCTCTGGTGGCCTAGTGGTGAGTAGTTGTGCTGCAATTCCAAAGGCATGCAGTTTGAATCCTTCAGCTGTTCTGTGGGAGAAGGATGGACAATCTCCTCTCATGCAAATAACTGGCTCTGAAAACTCACTGGAGTCTCAGTTTTGACTCAATAGCACATTATAATTGTTTTGTTGTTGTTGTTATGTGCTGTCGAGTCGTTAGCGACTCATAGTGACCCTATGTACAACAGCCCTAAACCCTGCTCTATCCTGTGCCAATCGCATTGCCTCTGACACACCCATTCTGATTACCCCAGTCACTGAATCAATCCACCTCATAGAGGGTCTTCCCCTCCTGTGCTGTCCCTCTACTCTACCCAGCATGATGTCCCTCTCCAAGGACAACATGTCTCTCCTTACAACATGTCCAAAGTATGTCAGATGAAGCCCTAGAATCCTTGCCTTCAAGGAGTAGCCTGGTTTAACCCTCTCTAGGATGAATCTGTTTGTTTTCTTGGCAGTCCATGAAACATTCAATATTCTTCTCCAGCACCACAGCTCAAAGACATCAATTAAACTTCTATCCGCCCTAGTCATTGTCCAACTCTCTGATGCATAACAAGTGATTGCAAAGACCATGGCCTGTATCAGGTGCACCTTAGTCTCCAGACAGACTCCGTTGCTCTTGAGTACTTTAGAGAGGTCCCTACCCACAGACTTTCCCATCGCAATACGTTTTTTGATTTCCTGGCTCCTGGTGCCAAGAGTGTTGACCGTGAAGCCGAGCAAACTGAAGCTGTGAACAATCTCAATCTCTTTGCCATCCGTCCTAATGCTACCAATTGGTCCAGTGGTGAGAATTTTTGTCTTCTTGACATTGAGCCTCAGTCCATACTGAAGGCTGCAGTGCTTGACCCTTCGCAGCAAGTACATGAGGTCCTCCTCAGTTTCAGCAAGCAGGGTTGTGTCATCTGCATAACACAGATTGTTGCTAGATCTTCCACCAATCCTAACGCCACGCTTCTCATTATAGAGCCCAGCCTATAATAATTACAATAACAACTATTTTGGAAAAACATATCAGCCTAGATTTAATGTTACCACTCAATTTATCTTGGACAAGGACTTAGCTTTTTCTGCATTTCAATTTTTGTTTTATTTGTTCTTACTGCGGTATTTGAGTAAGATGTAATTACTTACTAAAATGTATTCTGAAAAGCAAGTTGCATCCCACAGAAGACTTTCCTCAACTAAGAGTCATACTTTTTTATTATGAAGAATGTAGGATACAGTAAAATTCAAGATATATGAAGACAAAAGCTTTTATCTGTTTACCACATTATGTACATTACTTAGAAGACTAACCAACCATTCAAAAAATATTATTGAATAAATAAATTCCGTAAAATCAATAGTATTTATACTTCAATCTCTTGCACTTCCTTGCAAAGAAACATTTTTAACTCTTAGACATTTGCTTTTTCCAAGATTAAGAAATCAGAAGCAATTGTGAGACTCATATTCTTTAATTAGTTCAGCCTCTTATTATTGCTTGAAGGTATACGATATTGCCATTCTATTTTTATGAGTAGTATTGTTTTTCTTGATCCATTGAGTATTTAAAAATAAAATGTACTGTTTGATTCATGACTACAACTGTGAATTTTCTTCTTTGCAGGAAGATCAAAATAATAATGATTGGCAAGTAATACCCAATGCACAGACTCTTCTCTGCTTTGCCTCTCCAGTGCACTGGGTATGTTATTTCAAAATGCCTGTCCCTGGGTGATGCAAATAGTTAGGCCACTGAACTTCTAATGGAAAAGCTTGAGGTTCAAGGTCATCCAGATGAGTTTTTGAAGAAAGTCCTGATGATCCACTTGTGAAAAAAGCAGCTGTTGAAAACGCTATAGAACACAGATAACTTTGACACATGTGGGCTGGCACATCCTGGAACTGGTTTAACTGATTTTGTATTAGTAAAGATAATCAAATGATGATAACTTATGATTCGCAAATGTTAGTGATTCAACAGAAGATTATTTTTGTTTCCATGAAACCCCATTATAAGTTGTTGGTGAAACACATAAAGGACCAATGAGGAGTGCACTATACCACACACCAATTTAGGGACCTGGACTCCTCAGATTGTTTGCTTTCTTATTCCATTAAGTCTCAGAGTTCTCCACTAGGTTCTCTGGATCTTGTTAGGAAACATCAGCTATTGTGTGGGCCAGTGGGTTTGTTTGTGAGCCAGGCAGTGCCACACTTCACTGCAGCTGCATTCTTTTGGTTCCAACTCATACAAATGGCAGTACCTAACTGTATGTGAAGCTGAGGATTATAATTGTTCATGTGCCAGGAGAATAGTGAAGGAAGTTTGCTCTATAGCTAACCAGTCTCTACAGTTGTGATCATTAGTTTCTGTAATATTATTAAAGACACTGAGCTTTTATTTCTTTACAGCTCTGAACACTCTGACGAGAATCTGTTATTGCCAACCACTTTCTTCTTTTCAAACTTAATTCCTCCTTTGATTTCCATGTTCTATATTTTCCCTTTTGAAACCTTTCTAATATCGTTAGCCCTATCTAGATTTGTTTTGAGGCCCTTATTTCTCTGTCTCGATTTCAAATCCAAAGTCATGATCCCAAAGGAATCTCTATCCTTCCTTTTCTGAACTATTCACTCTCCACTTACTTCTTAACATATCCCAAAGAAAACTGTTGGCTTAATGTTACCTTTATAATTGAATGGTTCTCGAATCAACTCAAGAACCCTTTGCTAAATTCTAAATGCATATTTTCAACAGCATAATACATATTTTAATTCAGAAGCCTTATCGCAGCTCAATTTCACTTATTGCCGTTGAGTCAGAACCTGCTCATAGTTGACCGTCCAGTGGATTTTCAGAGGCTACTGCCTCTGAGAGAAGCCTCACATGAAGGAGATCACTCATGCTTCTGACAAGGAGCACCTGGTGGATTAGAATTGCTTTCCTTTGGGTTGGCAGCGCAACTCCTTACCCACTAAGCTCCCAGCTCCCAGAGACTCACAGACACTTCAATTCCGATTTTTTTTTCAGGTGCCTAGGAAAGATGATGGATACCTGACATGCAGTGTGCACATCTTGGGAGGCAGCCCTAAGAAACAGGGATGTACAAACTAGCTGACCCTGTATGTAGAAATCAAAGTCAAATAGTCGTGACAGAAGATTTCACTGGGGAAGCATCTAGCAGAAAAGGTCTCACTTCTTAGATTTGTTGTAAAATGTAACATTTGGAAGTGGTAAATCATTGCAGGAGCCAGTAGGCTTGGCAACCACATTCCTGCCTGGGTTGCTGGCAGGACAAGCTGTGGCTTCACTGTTTCCGACAGCTCTGATGGGGACATGTGAGCCCTTGGTGACTGATCATTTTGTGAAATGCTGACAGAAAACAGAGATTTTCTTTACTTTGTCTTGCTCTAATGAAGTGAGCAGAAGCTGAATGAAATAAAGTTGTCTCATTTATTACACAGATGACTCACATGCTTTCTGACTCATGCCAGTAAAATCACCCTGCCGCCAACAGAAATATGCCAGGACCTGAGATCGATGTTGACCTGTGTTCCCCCGTCACCCCCCACACCAAGGCCTTGATGTCGTGAGGCTGTTCAGAGCTGTGCTGCCACCTCCCAGCTGGAGCAGTAAGTCATTTAGTGTCAAGACGACTTTTCTGGCCTGAGATAAACCCTCCAGGGTAGGACACTGTTAATCAACTCTGCCAATGACATCATTAACAAAGTCTGTACATAAGTAACATATCAGAGTTTTGTCATCTCACAATTTAAATGCTTCTGTTCTTTCATCCATCAGGTAAAAAACAAAGAGGCAGTAGGAACCTGTGCTTTCAGAGCAGATGCCTTTTAATTGTGCTGGTACAAAGAATGTGCTGTCATCCTCCTGCATAATATCTCTGATCTATCTGTTTTGTGTCTGATCCTGTCTGAGCCACAGCCATCTTTCCTCCTTAGCTTACTTTTAAAACATGACGTGATAAGATATTGCCCTGAGTTTAAATAAAAGCAGAATGCTCCTGTGTGTAATTTTAATACTTTCCCTAGCTAGACATTCTAACCATTTCTTATGTTAGTTAGGGAGAAAAATGTTTTTGAATGGTCTTTCTAGAATAGGTATTGTTGTTATTGTGTGCTGTCAAGTTAGAACCCACCCATACCTGACCCTGCAGCAAGTTTTCAGAGGCAGTAAATTACATGGGAAGAAACTGTCTATTTGTCACCCATAGAGTGCTGGTAGATTCAAACAGTGAGTCTCTAAGATAACAGCACAGCTTCTTACCACTAGGATATAGAGCGTTACATGTTTGTTATTGTTGTTGTTAGGTGCCACTGAGTTGAGTATGACACCTAAAAATCCTATAAGCAACAGCTCAGAACCATGTCCTATTCTGTGCTGTCCTCACAACCTTAGGCACAGTCATGCCCATTACAGCAGTCACTGTGTCAATCCACCTACTTGGGGGGGTCTTCTCTCCTTTACGATGTGTCCCTCCTGTTTCCAAACATGATATCCTTTTCCAAGGAGTAGCTCTCCTAGCAACATGTCTGAAGTATGTGAGATAGAGGTTCATCATCTTTGCATTCAAGAAACACTCTGCAACACTTTCTCCAATGCACAGCTATTTGTTCTTTTGGGAGTCCATGGGATTCTCAGTACTCTTCTCCAACACCACAGTGTAAAGGCATCAATTCTTCCGTCATCCTTAGTCATTGACCAGCTCTCAGATATGTAACAAGTGAATAAAAAGGCTATGACCTGAATCAGGTGCACCTTGGTCCTCAAACTGACATAGTTGCTTTGCAATAATTTGGAGTGGTCCCTGACTACACACTTTCCAAGTACAATATGTTTCCTGATCCCCTGACTGTTGGTATCAAGTGTACTGATTGTAGATTAAAGTTAAATGAAGATGTTGACAATCACAATCTTTTCTCCATCTCTCATGATGTTTTCTAGAAGTGCAGTGGTGGGATTTTTAGTTTTCCTGGCGTTGAGACACAATCAATATTGAAGCCTTCATTGTTTAGCCTTCTGTAACAAGTCTCACTTTCAGCAAACAAATTTGTGTCATCCACATAACAAAGGTTATCTATGAGTCTTTCTCCAATCCTGCTGGCACATTCTTCTTCATAGAGTGCAACTTCTCAAATAATTTGCTTAGCATGCATATTAAATAAGTAAGGAGAATACAAACCTGACACATGTCTTTCCTAATTTAAAACCATGCAATATTTTTCCTTGCTCTGTTTGCACGACAGTTTCTTGGTCTAAGTATAGATTTCACGTGAGCACAATTACCATTCTTCTCCATGTTAGCCATAATTTGTTATGATCCATGAGGTTAAATGTCTTTGTATAGTAAATAAAACACAAATATACATTCTTCTGATATTCTCTACTTTCAGGCAGGATTCATCTAATGATGATGATAATACCCCAGGTGCCACTGCCTCTACTAAATCCACTTTGAAAGTCTGACAATTCCCTATATACTTGTAGCCAATTTAGAATGATCTATAGCAGTAATTTGGTTGAATGTGATATTAATGATATTGCTTGATAATTTCCACATTCTGATGGATTGCCTTCGTGGGAATGGGAATAAACATGGCCCTCTTCCAGTCAATGATCCAGGCAGCTATAGAGGTAGAGTATTTTATGAATGCATGTTACAGTTTCAAATGGATACTGCATTACTGTTTAACCTTAAGTTCACTTTTTAGAAAAATACATTTGGTTTTGACCTATTGAATTTACAGAAATGCAACATTTTCCACTTACCCGGAGTAGGTTTTCACTTTTTAAATGGAATTGGCTTTTAGTACATTTTTTCCTATAGCATTCATTTCATTTTCTTTTTGTTTAGATTCCACATGAGCAGAGAAACTTAGGCACAAGAAAAGGAAGTGTATTATTTAAGATCTCTCAAAGAAACTGACACTGTAGTCCCTGACCCTCAGACCCTTAGTGGCAATATTCTAAGAAACAATAGATTCTGTCAATCATTTTATTTTCACAAAGACTATATATGATACTGATTCTAGTATACTAGTTACTTATTAAGTCATTAAAATATTTTCTTGATGGGTTTAATATTAACCTCTTGTAAAATGAAATCCTCTCTGTGTAAATTTTCACACTCTTCTTTCTTCATTCACTACCCTCTCTTTTCTCTGTGTGTCCACTCTAGTCTCTGTCCAGAGCCAGGCACTTTGAAGGAAGAGGTAGGAGCAGGAAGACAATGACTTACCTAGTATTGATCATCCTTCACACTTAAATAATCTGGAAAGGGATATTTCTTGAAAGAAATTGAGCTCAAATTCCTAGGTTTTTCCTAGAAAGTAATGTGATAATTGTCCCTGTGTCAATAGAATAAATTGGATACCGCTACCTATTGACTAATCATTAAAGCAAGTAGATTATACCTTGTTTAAAGTTACAAAATACGTTCCATAGGTCTTAACTTCTGTGATATTTTCCTATGAAATAACTTCCTCACTGGAAAAAGAGTTCAGAGAGTGTTAGATAATTTATTTGAAACAACTCTGTTTGCTGAAACTGAGGAGGACTTGAAGCACTTGCTGCAGAAGGTCAAGGATGGCAGCCTTCAATATAGATTGAAGCTCAACATCAAGGAAACAAAGATTCTCACCACTGGGTCAATTGTCAGCGTTATGGTAGATGGTGAGGAGATTAAGATTGTTAACAGCTTTACTTTGTCTCCAGAATCAACACTCTTGGTACCAGCATCCAGGAAATCAAAAGACAAATTGCATTGGGAAAGTCGATGGTCAGGGACCTCTCCAAAGTACTGAAGAGCAAAGACTCAGTCTGGAGACTAAGCAGCTCCTGATCCAGCCTATAGTCTTTGCAATTGCTTGTTATATGTCAGAGAGCTGGACAGTGACTAGCAAGGATAGAAAGAGAATTGATGGTTTTGAGCTGTGGAGGTGAAGAGTGTTAATTATTTCAGGGATTGCCAGGAGAACAAACAGGTTCATCCTACAGAGGGTGAAACTCCTTGCTCCTTGGAGGTAAGGATTCGGAGACTTTGTCTGACATACTTTGGGCATGTTACACAGAGCGATTAATCCTTGGAGAAGGACATCATGTTTGGAAGGCTGGAGTGACAGAGAAAGAGAGGAAGACCCTCAATGAGACGGATCGATTCAGTGACTGGGGTAATGAGGGTAGATATTTCAAAGACAGTAAAATTGGCACAGGATAGAGCAGGCTTCAGGGTTATTATACATATGGTCACTATGAATTGAAAGCTACTGGACAGCACATAACAACAAGAAAAACATTAAGAATTCCATCATGAATAATGTACATTAAAATATCTATACTAGTCTATAATCAAGAAATTCTTCCAAATATGTTTAACTTTACTAAATAAAACATTTCTTCTTTACATACTTTCTGTTATTTTAGGTAACTCTGATATAAAACTTTTCCCAATAAGTGATATAAATCTGTTGAAACTATGGAGGATTAGGTGACACATACAATGTATTTTTCATATTATGTAATAATTTTAGTTGCATAAATAGTTGTTGCTTTGGAAAAAAATGGAAACTATCAGCTTTTTAAGAGTACTCAACTAAAACTCGTTGCTGTGGAAATGAAACAGACTCATATCTGACCTTCCAGTGAGTTTTCAAGGGGTTGTAAATTGCATAGGAGAGGATTGCCATCTTTCTCCCGCACAGCTGCTGGTGGATTAGAATTTGCCAGAGGGTCTCTCTTTAGATAAGCAGTACAAACCCCATCCTTCTAGGTCACCAGAGATCCTGTAAGAATTGTTGTTGTAGGGAGCTCTGGTGGCCGAGTGGCAAGAAGCTGCTCTGCAATCCCGAAGAATTGTTTGGTACCATTGAGTTGAGAGTGACCAATAGTGACCCTGTGAACAATAAATCTAGACCCTTTCCTATCATGGGCCATCCTCACAATGTCTGACATACTTGAGCCCATTATGCTGTCATTTTGTCAACTCAACCCATTCAAGGTCTTCATCTTTTTTCCTGATTTTCCATCTTTTTTAGCATGATATTCCTTTCCAAAGAATGGGCCTTCTAATGACATGGCCACAGTATGTATGTGAGATGAAGCTTTGGTACCTTTGCCTCTAAGGAGCACTCTGGTTGCGCTTTTTCTAAGACATATGTGTTTGTTCTTTAGGAAGTCCATGGGATATTCAGTACTTTTCTCCAATACAAGTCAAGGCAGTCAGTCAATTGGAGTCAAAGAGACATAAAATGCATTCAAAACTTAATCACTTCTCAGTTATTTTTAAAAAATACACACACAGAAAACCCAAAACAACAAGCACACAGACATAAAAGTAAAGTTGGAGAGAGAGAGAGAGACAGAGAGAGAGAGAGAGAGAGAGAGAGAGAGAAGAGAGAGAGTGAGAGAGAAAAAGCAGAAAGATACTATCTGGCAAAGAGATGAATCTTCATACTGTGAAGCAGCAAGAAATATTGCCTACTAGAAAAATCTGAACTCTGGTTTGCTTAGTCCATAGGAAGTTGTGTTGCAAACTCAAAGGCAACACCTCTCTAGGATTTCGACACCATCAAAGAATCCATTGGAGGAAGATGAACAATCTCACGTGTGATTTGCAGACTCTGATAACCCACTGAGGGGTTTCAATCAGATGTGATTAAATATAAATGGAAGATGTAGAGAAGACAGTTTGTGAAAAACCTTTTAAAAAATGTTTTATGAAGAAGAGCCAAGAAACAAGTTACAAGTTCATGCAGACATCAAGGAAGGTTCTATTTTGGCCACTGAAAAGTTTTGCTATTTTCAAAATGTGAGTTAATTCATATGTTGTGGAATATTTCATAAGAACAAAAATTGCTAAGAAATAGCTAGAATTTAGTTTAGCACTTAGAGATCATGTATATTAATACAAGCCATCATACATGTTTTTTTACTACTTGTTATGTTTATAAATGACTTCTTGTTATGATTATAAATGCACATTACTCAGTGAGTACCTAGTTTGCATTAAACTTTCTATTGTACCCAGCTACATGTGTCTGGAATGATCACAGGAAGTAGTCTTTGCCTGATGATGACCTTGAGTAATGGAAAAACGTTTTTGAAGATTGTAATGTCAGTTTAATTACAAAAGAAATAGAATATTTTTGTTGCATTAATTTCATCTCATCTTTCTCTTTTGCTGGTGTTTATGGTGATGTTACTTAGACTCTAACATCACTACTTCCTCTGCCTTTAAAAAAAGTCATTTTAATGTTGTCTTGTCAAATCAAGACTCACATTTGAATAGGAAATAAGCTTTTGTCGTGATAAGAAACAGATCTTTAAACGTTCTCAAGTAGTCCAACAGCAGGACAAGAATGTGTGCGTCAGCAGCATATGTACTAAAATTGGAAGGCTTCAGAGAAGATGAACACGGTTTCTGTATCAGGAAAACATGCAAATTTGTGAAACAACAAGGAAAGGTAGCAAAGAAAAAGCTACAACCTCAGTGACTGTGAGAACTGCCCTACTTATGAAGGCCCGGCATTTTATCTCATTTCTGTCATAACCAGCAGAATCACCTGTGATTCCTGTTGCATTCTTTTATTTCTTTCTTTTAATTTTATTATTTTTTCTTGTGTGTACTGTCAAACTGGATCTGACTGGTAGCGGAGGAGACTGCCTCTCCTTCCTCAGCAGAGCATCTGGTGGATTTGAACAGCATACCTCTGGTATTGCAGTGCGGCTTTTTGCCACTAGGCCACCATAACTCCCTTGTTGCATTCTTTTTTGCATAGATGACATTGGCACTGTCTAGATCCTCTTGCACAGGAAAAGACACCCAGAGCATTTGATGTTCTGATTTTCTTCATAGTAAGTTGCCTTTATGGATAAACATGGCAACACAGATTTTTGAGATGAAACATTCAAAGAAAAAAAATCTTACCTTTTGAAATTGTCCCTGAACTCAGAACTTCAAAATGGATTTTCCTTCTTCTCTTTAATTGTGAATGTGTTGGACCCTGCTCCTTGGACTGAACCACTAACAGGTGGTTGGTTATGCTTCATAGCAATGCTGTGTGTTGGAGTAGAAATGTGCTTCTTAAGATTTTCAGCATTTGATTGTGCATAAATGAACCATTCCAGGCCCTTCTCAGTGATTTGGAACCTCCAACCTTTCACTTAGTAGCTGAGCTCATTAACCATTTGCACCACCCACAAAGTCCTTTGCTTGGACTAGAAAATGTGAAAATAAGGCAAAACCTTTCATTGAAATGAGGAACTTAACCACAAAAATCAGAGAATTCTCTTGCTAAATGAGTCTTAGCTATATTGTTGTTGTTAGTTACTACTAAGTTTCTTCTGACTCAGAGCAGCCCTGTGTACAATAGAATGTAACATTACCCAATCCTACATTCTTTTTCATGATTATGACTATGTTTAACTTTGTTGTTGAAACCACTGTGCAAATCACCATGTTGAGAGTCTTCCTCTTTTATGTTGACCCTACCTAATTCTTATTCAGGTCTGATCACTTACAATAACATGTGGTCCTTGCTGCTAAGGGGCATATTGGCTGTACTTTTTCCAAGACAGATTTGTTGATTTATTTGGAAGTCTGTGGTGCTTTCAATATTCTTGACTTGTATCACAATTCAAATGCATTCTTTGTTCTTTTTTGTTAATTTTTAAGCTTTCATATGCGTTTTAGGTAACTGAAAATGTCATGAGTTAGGTCACATTTCGAATGAGCACTTGCAAGTGTTCTAAAATCTCCATTCTTCTCAACGTTAGCCACAATTTGTCAACCACATAGTCAAATGCCTTTGCGTAGTCAATAAAACACAAATAGACATTCTTCTCCTGCTCTTTAAGTCAAGATCTATCTGACATTGCCTATGATGACTCTAGTGTCCCCTCTAGTCCCAGAAGTTCTCTGTCAACACATTTTCCTCACCATTTTTTCATCATCTTCAGCAGGATTTTGGTTGCATGTAATATTGGTGATATTGTTCTAGAATGTCCACACTCTGCTGTCTCACCTTTTTGGGGGAATGGGAATAAATAAATATGCGACTCACAGTGACCCTATGTACAACAGCCCTAAACTCTGCTCTGTCCTGTGCCAATCGCACCATCTCCAATACACCCATTCCCAATTACCCCAGTCACTGAATTAATCCACCTCATAGAGGGCCTTCCCCTCCTGTGCTGTCCATCCGCCCTACCGAGCATGATGTTCCTCTCCAAGGATTGGTCCTTCCTTACAACACATCCAAAGTATGTTAGACAGAGCCTCAGAATCTTTACCTCCAAAGAGACGCTGGGTTTGACCCTTTCCAGGATGAATCTGTTTGTTTTCCTAGCAGTCCATAGTACCCTCAATACTCTTCTCCAGCACCACAGCTCAAAGGCATCAATTCTCCTTCTATCCTCCTTAGTCATTGTCCAACTCTCTGATGAATAACAAGTGATTGCAAAGACCATGGCATGTATCAGACGCACCTTGGTCTCCAAAGAGACACCATTACTCTTCAGTACTTTGGAGAGGTCCCTAACAGCCGACTTTTCCATTCAATACATCTTTTAATTTCCAGGCTACTGGTACTGAGAACGTTGACTGTGGAGCCAAGCAAACTAAAGCTGTGAACAATCTCAATCTCTTCCATTCCATCCTGATACTGCCAATTGGCCCAGTGGTGAGAATCTTTGTCTTCTTGACAGTGAGCCTCAATCCATATTGGACTGAGTCCTTTATCCTCTGCAGCAAGCACTTCAGGTCCTCCTCACTTTCAGCAAGCAGGGTTGTGTCATCTGCATATCACAGATTGTTGACCCCACATTCCTCCTCATAGAGCCCAGCCTCACGGATAATCTGTTCTGCATACAGATTGAAAAGGTATGGAGACAGGACACATTCCTGGTGTACCCCCTTCCCAAGTTTGAACCACGCAGGATTTCCTTGCTCTGTTCTGACGACTGCCTTTTGGTCCAAGTATAGGTTTCTCATTAGCACGATCAAGTGTTCTGGGATTCCCATTCTTCTCAGAGCCAGTCACAGTCTGTTATGATCCACACAGTCAAATGTCTTGGCATAGTCAATGAAACACAGATAGACATTCCCCTGGTATTCCCTACTTTCAGCCAAGATCCATCTAACATTAGCTACAATATCCTTAGTACCATGACGCCTTCTAAACCCAGCCTGGACTTCTGGTAGTTCTCTGCTGATGTGTTGTTCCATTCGTTTTTGGATAATCTTCAGAAGACTCTTGCTTCCACGTGAAATTAGTGATATTGTTCTACAATTTCCACACTCTGTTGGGTCACCCCTCTTTGGGATGGGAAAAAATATAGATCTCTTCCAGTCAAATGGTTGTTCTCCTGATTTCTTGGCACAACTTGGTGAGCACGTCTAGGGCAGTATCTGTTAGCTGAAATATCTCAATTGATATACTGTCTATTCCTGGGCCTTATTTTTTTGCTAGTTTCTTCAAAGCAGCTTGAACTTCTTCTTTTATCACTATAGGCTCTTCTTCATATGTTGTTTCATGAAATTCTTCTGTGTCTGCCAATTCCTTCTGATACAGTGACTCAGTATATTCTTTCCATCTTCTTTTAATACTTCCTGGATCATTTAATATTCTTCCGAAGACATCCTTGATTATAGCAACTCGAGGTTTGAGTTTGCTCTCCAGTTCCTTGAGCTTAAGAAATGCTGAGCGAGTTCAGCCCTTTTGATTTTCTGACTTCAACTCCTTGCATATTTTGTTGTAAAATTTTACTTTGTCATCCCGCGCTGACTTTTGAAATCTATTCAACTCTTTAGTATCTTGAGTTCTTCCTTGTGCTTTGGCTTCTCTGCGCTCCAGTGCAATTTTCAGAGTCTCCTCTGACATCCATTTTGGTCTTTTCTTCCTCTTCCATTTTGGAATGACTGCACTCTTCCTGGATGATACCCTTGATATCCTCCCACAACTCATCTGGTCTTTGCTCCTTAGTGTTCAAGGCCTCAAACCTGTTCCTGGGATGGTTCTGAAATTTGAGTAGGATAGATTCAAAATCATATTTTGTTTTAATTTTCCTCAGGTTCAGCTTGAAGTTGCATATGAGTAGTTGGTGGTCTGTACCACAATCAGCTCCTGGCCTACTTTTCACAGCTGATATTGAGCTTCTCCAGCAGTTCTTTCTGCAGATGTAATCAATCTGATTCCTATGCATACCATCAGTGAAATCCATGTATATAACCTGCCTCTATGTCTCTTAAAAACATATTTGCAATGAATAAGTAATTGACTGTGCAAAATTCAATCATTCTCTATTGTATATCTGCATATACAATAGCCTTTCTTTACCATGAAATAATTATGATGACAAGAAGGTCTTATCTTTTGGGGGTGAAAATGTCTTGCATTAATGGTACTTACTAGTTGTTCATTTCCATAATTACTTAGTTAAATAATGTGTAGGAGAATATTGTGCATGCAGAAAGTGGTAGTTAATGGTGTTAGCTTGATGTCAGGAAGACGTGGTTTGAGTCCCAGCTCCATTAGTGACGGCTGGATGATTTTAGATATGTTATTTAATTTTCTAAGACCCAAGATTCCCCCCCCCTGAAGTTTTAGGATAATGTGTATACTTCATTGGATAAAAATGTAAAGTCATGTTATTTGGCTATACAGTAAAAACTGCATTATTTTTAATATCTTTGTGATGATGTTTGTTATCTCTTAGGGATAGACATATCCCTACCTGGAGGTGAGAATAAATGGCTAAAATTCTAATGAGAAATGTATTTTGATGTGCATACTTGTTAGTCTGAGCACACAATGTACAGTGAGTAACTCTCGTGTACACCTTCCATCTTCTTTTGATCAGCCTCATTAATAATTTATTACTCTGCCCATTTTGTCTTTACGTAGTGCAACTTGAGGCTGGTAATACATATTGAAGATTGTATTCTTTGATCTGCATTATTGTTGTTGATGTTGTTATGTGCCATCAAGTTGCCTGTGATTCATAGCAACTCTATGTACAATGACCCCAAACGCTGCTCTATCCTGTGCCAAGTTCACAGTCCCAAACACACCTACCTCCATTACCCCAGTGGAATCAATCCATCTCATCGAGTGTCTTCCTCTCTTTCTCTGTTCCCCCACTCTCCCAAGCATGACATCACTCTCCAAGGACCTGTTATAAGGACCTCCTTATAACATATCTAAAGTATGTCAGACAAAGCTTCAGAATCCTTGCCTCCAAGGAGCAGCCTGGTTTCGTTTGTTCTCTTAGTGGTCTATTCAATACTCTTCTCCAGCACCACAGCTCAAAGGCATCAATTCTCTTTCTATTATCCCTAGTCATTGTCCAGCTCTCTGATGCATAGAAAGTGATTGCAAATACCATGGCCTGTATCAGACATATGTTAGTCTCCAGACTGACATTGTTACTCTTCAGTACTTGGGAGAAGTCTAGCAGACTTTTCCAATTAGGAATTGTTTTAAATCTTCTTTACTTTTGGCAAAGAAGGTTGTAAAAGTTGCATACCACAAGTTGCTAATGATATATAATATCCAATCCTGATAAGGCATTCTTTTCCATATAGAACGTCTTCTTAGATTAGATTCTTTGCTAAGGATGTTGTTGTTATTAGATGCCATTTAGTCAAGTAAGACTCATAACGATCCTATGAACAAAAGATCAGAACCCTGTCTTATCCTTTGCCTTCCTCACACTTCCTGACACAGAGGAACCCATTGCAGCAGTCACTGTGTCAATCCACCTGATTGCAGATCTTTCTCTCCTTCACTGACCCTCCACCTTTCCCAGCATCATGTCCTTCTCCAAAGATTATCACCTTCTAGCAAAATGCCCAAAGTACATGAGGTGAAGCCTCATCATTCTTGTATCCAAAGAGCTTTTCTCAGAATACAGTTTTGATAATTTTAGTAAAAAGATAAAACCCTAATTATAAGTATGTAATTATAGTGAAAATATAAATGATAGTAAAAAGATAAAAAAGATGTACACTTTTCAATTCTAAACTTGCTCTATATCCTTTTTCTGTGAGAAGGACTGAATCTTGGTTTGTATATAATTTTTGCATAAGTATAACCATTATGGAATTTACATTCTTCTCAATGTAATCTATATTATGATAATGTTATAATAGTTTTCTATCTTTGTATAGTCAATAAAATACAGATAAAAGTCATTGTTGCTTTGTCTGCTTCCAGGCAAGATGTATTTAACATCAACATGATAAGCCTCACTCTATGTCTTTTGCTGAATCTAGCTTGAATTTCTGGACATTTTTTATTAGTATAACACTGCAGTGTTTATGAGTTATGGAAATTATGAGGATATTGCAGGATAAAGTATAGTTTCTGTCTGGAGATCATAGGATTGTTATGAGTTGGTGTTGACTTGATAGCCATTAACAACAACAGTAAAAAGATTTACTTTTGTGTCATATTAATGATGTTTTAAAATACTTTTTTTTGTGCTCTGTTGCATTACTTCTCCTTGAAATGTGAACAAATATGGATCTTTGCCTGGCAACTGGCCTAGTAGCTTTTTACAAACTTCTAGTCATAGGCAAATGAGTGCTCCCAGTGTAGCATCTAGTTGTTAAAACATCTCACCTGCTATTTAATTAATTCCTGGAGATTTTTTTTTCCTTCAATGAAATACGATACGATACGATACGATACGATACGATACGATACGATATAATACATCTTCAATACAGCCTTAGGCTTCTTCCTTTAATAAATAGCATTGGCTCTTGATTATATACTACCACCTGAACTGGATGAATTCTGGCAGATTCTTTTTTGGTAGAGTGTCTGTGTATATTTTCTATATTCCCTTAATACTTCTAGCATCTTTCAATACCTACAGAATTTTTCAATATAACTTGGTGCATGAATAATTTCTTTAGTCCTTTCAGCTTGAGAAATGCTGTATGAGTTCTTCCCGTTGCTTTCTGAATTCTCTTTGCATATTTCTTTGTAATTCTTTACTTTGTCTTTTCAAGATACGCGTTGGAAACTTCTGTTTAGTCTTTCATCACTTCATCCATTTGTTTTAGCTATTCTAGACTTAAGGACAAATTTGTGACATTAATTTTAGTAAATTTTTGTTTCTTTCTTATCTTTTTAATAATTTTTGTTTTGTTCATGTGTGAATTACTTGGTATTATCTCACAACTCCTCTGGTCTTCAGCCATTGGTGTTTCATATATCAAATATATCCTTGAGATGGGCTCTAAATTCACATGGGATATAGTAAAAGGCATATTTTATTTTTATGAACATTTTTAAATTTTCTTTAACTTGCAAACATCAACCCTAGGCCTTTCTGAATTAATTATAATGAGTTTCTCCATTATCTCTTCCTAGAAATATACCTGATTATATTCTTGTCTGTTCCATTCAGCGAGGAACTGTCACCATTTTTATTGTTGAAAATATCTTTGGATTGAGTAAATAATCCTGAAAAAGTTTTTTATGAATTCTCTATTGCTTCTGTTATGAAGAACATTTTTTTTAAAGTGCTGATTCTTCTTTTAATTTTCATATTTTAAATTCTAATCACTAGTAATTATCAAAGCATCTTGATAATATATCTGACTATTTTAAAACTGTGAAGAATTATTTTTGCTAAAAACTCCTCAATGCTTAATTTGTGTTGTTAGTGCTTGATTGATGCTGAAATTTGAATAACAGTCCTATTTACAGGTCTTCTTTGTAGGTGTATGGATATTATTCTCTCACTGATAGCATTGGACTTCAGGGTTGATCCTGAATTGTTCTTTTTGATTATGAATGTGGTAGAACTCTTTTATATCTTGTCATTCTTGGCATAGTAGGTCATACAATTGTTTGGTTAAAAAGTTCAATATCATTCCATTTATCTTATTCATTTGTGTAATATTGATCTTTGTTAATTTGATTTTACTTTTTTCAATTTTTATAGATTCATATTGCATTAATTCAATATTCTGATTATCAATGAATATCTATTTCTTGTTGTCCTTTTATTGTGAATGTGTCACATCAGCAAATGAAGGTCTAAAAAGAATGGAATTGGGGAATTCTTTTGGCCTAGTGGCAAAAAGCTGCACTGCAATCCCAAAGGTATGCAGTTCAAATCCACCAGATGCTCTGCTGGAGAAGGAGGAGCAATCTCCTACTATACCAGTCAGATCCGATTTGATGGTTGTTGTTGTTGTTGTTGTTGTTGTTGTTGTTGTTGTTAAGTGCCATCGAGTCACAGGTGACTCATAGCAACCCTATGAAGAAGAGTCCTCTACGCTTGGGTCGCTTTCATCCTCTCTCCAGGTTCGTAGGGTTTCCAGAGGTAAGCTATTATGGAAGTGGATGCTACTCCTCCTTCCACGGTTGTTTTAATCAGGGAGCTCCACACAAAATAATAATAAAATATTTTTTTAAGAAAAGAAATTGTATTGAGGGCAACTGTATATTGAAAAATAACTCAATTGTATGTTGAGAGACAGGAAGTGTTAGTGTTTTCAATCCTATTGTTTCTGAAGTGGGTAGTCAATTTCACTTTCTAGTCTATTTTAGCATTTGGTCAGCACTATGGGGCCAGAATCCAGGTTGGAAGTCATCTGGAACAGCCGGATTGTACAAAGTTTTGTTTCTGGTTATGGTGAGGTTTAGGGTGGAATGTTTACTCACCCCATTGGGTGTGAATAGATTTTATTTGGTCTCCTATTTAAAAACACATGATGGATAGTGTTTGGTGGAGCTTCCCAATTAAAACACGCTTGAAAGCCGGTGTGACATCCACTTCCAAACTCTAGGAACAGTGCTCAGGCCATTTGTCCATAGGGTCGCTATGAGTCATCTACAAATTGAGGGCACTTAACAACAACAACATTTAAAAATGTATTTGTGCCCTCGGGCCTGGTTTTAATTGTTTTTAGTCAAACATCCTTCTAAATGGTATAGCACTGGTCTGTCCATTTGCTGTGCAGAGGTAACTCGTGGTTGCTGTGATGCTAAACACTGTGACACTGATGTGTCAAATGCAATCATGGCTACCCATGGTGGACAGTATTTGGTGGAGCTCCCCTATTAAAACAAGTTTTGAAGCAGGAGTGACACCCACTTCTGAAAGAGCTTGCCTCCAGAAACTCTATGATCATGGAGAAATGATGAAAGTTATATAAGTGTTTAGGTCTTTCATTCATATGGTCACTATGAGTGATCTAGGATTCTACAACACTTAACAACAACAATAGTCTATTTTAATCCGGGAGCTCTACTGAAAACTGTCCATCATATGTGACCCTGCTGGAATTTGGGAATGAAATGTTAGAACTACATACATTCAATAATTTATTAATTACAAATACATTTTTTCTTTTTCTTATTTTAAATTAATTTTAATGACTGTTTGCAGAGACTTTGGATTCCTATTCATTCGTTGTTGCCTTTTTCTTCCTGCTCACCCCTCCTCCACAGTTAGCTCTTCTCTTTGAAAAGAAAGAAAAAAAAAGTTCAATGGTATACAATCCCACTCTCCCCACAAGTGCACTCAAGTATGCAGCCTTCATTCTAGACTCTTATAGTGACTATAATAGCCAATCCTATATCGCTTTTAAACATTTCTCTCCCTCATTTCTTTCAATGCAGTATGCATAATTTATCCAATCTTTCTCAGTCTAACCCCAACCCAGATGTCAGTCCCATTTTACAACAGTGGCACTATGCAGTATTTGTCCTTTTGTGACTGAGATATTTCACTCACCATAATGTCCTCCAGGGTCATCCATTTTTAATAAAATTGCATGACTTCTTTGTTTTTCAATGCTATGTAGTATTCCATTGTGTGAATATACCAGAGTTTCTCTATCCATTCACTTGTTGATGGGCACTTCAGTTGTTTCCAGCACTTTGCTATTGCGAACAAAGCCACAATAAACATTGATGTGCATATATCTGCTTCAGTGGCAGTTATGGCTTCTTTAGGGTAAATTCCCAGTAGTGTAATTGCTGGGTCAAATGATATATCTATTTGCAACTTTTTGAGACAGTGCCATAGAGCCTTCCATAGTGGTTGCAACATTTTACACTCCCACCAGTAGTGAATAAGGGTTCCAGTTTCTACACAACCTCATCAGCATTTGATGTTTGCTGTTCTGTTAAATTTCTTTATTGTCTTTGTTACTGTAGAGAAATCCAATTGATTTTTGTATGTTGATCTTGTATCCTGCCACTTTGCTGAATTGGTCAACCATGACCAGTAGTTTTCTTGTTGAGTCTTTAGGGTTTTCTAACTATACTATCATATCATCTGCACAGCGAGATAATTTTACCTCCTCTTTGCCAATTTAGATACCTCTTACTTCCTTCTTTTGCCTTCTTGCTACCACTAAGACTTCCAATACCATAAGCAGAGGTGATAATGGGCCTAGTTCCTGTTCTCAGGGGGAATGCCTTTGGTCTCTCTCCATTGAGAACAATGTTGGCTCTGAGGTTTGTATATATACTATTTGCTATGTTGAAGAAATTCCCCTCTATCCCTATTTTGTTGAGTGTTTTAATCAGGAGAGGGCGTTAGATTTTGTCAAACACCTTTTCTGCATCAATTGATAGGATCATGTGGTTCTTGTTCTTTGCTTTGTTAATGTGATGAATTACAATGATTGTTTTTCTTATAGTGAACCATCCTTGAATTTGTTATGAATCGCTCTTGGTTGTGGTGAATTATTTCTTTGATGTTTTGTCAAAATCTATTGGCCAGGATTTTATTCAGGATTTTTGCATCTATGTTCATGAGAGACATTGGCCTATAATTTTCTATTTTGGTGGTGTCTTTACCTCGTTTTGGTATCATGCTTTATAGAATGAGTCTGGGAGAATTCCATCTTTTTCTATTTTCTGAAATAGTTTATGTAGGATTGGTGATAGTTCTTCTGTGAATGTTTGATAAAATTCACTTGTAAAGTCATCTGATCCAGGACTTTTTTTGGTTGGAAGTTGTTTTATTACCTTTTCAATTTCTTCTTTTGTAATGGGTCTGTTCATGTGTTCAATTTCGGTTGGTGTCAGTTTAAATAGCTTGTAAATTTCTAAGTATTTGTTCATTTCCTCTAGGTTCTCATATTTGTTTGAGTATAATGTTTCATAATATTCCAATATTTGCCTTTTTATTTTACTTGGTTCTGTTGTGATGTTGTCCGTTTTATCTCTCATTAGGATTATTTTTGTCTTTCCCTTCTTTTCTTTTGCTAGTTTTGCTAGTGGTTTGTCAATTTTATTGACCTTTTCAAAGAAACAACTCTAAGTTTTGTTGATGGTTTCAAATGTTTTTCTGTTTTCTGTTTTATTTATTTCTGCTCTAATTTTTATAATGTCAGTATTTTTTAGAGGGTGTTAGGTTTTATTGCTGTTCTCTTTCAATTTTTTTTTAGATGTTGGGTTAGAGAACCAATGGTCATTTTCCCCTACCTTTTAGTAAATATGTTTGCTTATTGCTATAAATTGACCTTTTATTACTGCTTTGGCTGTTTCCCAGAGGTTATGGTAAGTGGTGTTTTCATTGTCATTTGTTTCAAGAAACTTTTTAATTTAATTTTTTATTTCTTCTAGTACCCATTCATGTTCAAGCAAGGTGTTGTTCAGCTTCCTGATGTACGGTTTTTTCTCCTTTATCCTCTTGTTATTAATTTCTAATTTTGTAGCATTATGGTCTGAAAAGATGCTTTATATTATTTCTATGTTTTTGAATTTATTAATTCTTGCCTTGTTATCTAAAATATGATCTATTCTGGAGAATGTTCCATACACATTGGAGAAGAGGGTATACTATGTTTTTTGGGGGTGCATTAGTTTATAGATATCTATGAGGTCAAGTTGGTTTATTGTGTGATTTAATTCTTCAGTATCTCTGTTGAGTTTTTTTCTGGTAGTTCAATCTTTTTTTGAGAGAGGTGTATTGACATCTCCAACTACTATAGTAGTGTTGTCTATTTCATTTTCCAGTTTTGTGAATGTTTGTTTAATATATTTTGCAGGTCTTTCATTTGGTGCATAGATATTTATTATTCTTATGTCCTCTAATTCTATTGACCCTTTATACATTATTATATTCCTTATCCTTTGTAATGGTTTTTGTTTTGAAATTTATTTTATTGGAGATTAATATCTATCTATACTCCTGCATTTTTCTGGTTGCCATTTGCTTGGTATATTTCTTCCATCCTTTTATTTTTAGTCTTTGTTTTCATTTTTGAGGTGTGTCTCTTGTAGACAGCATATTGATGAATTTTGTTTTTTAATCTAATCTGCTACTCTTCTTCTGTTCAATAGTGCATTCAAACCATTCACATTCAGTGTGATTATTGAAAGGCAGGGTTTTATTGCTATGATTTTGTTGAATTCTTCTTGGTGTTGTTGCTAGTTACTTTGGTCCATGCTGCTTTTGGTGGTTCCTCTGTAAGAAGGACATCTCTCAGTGTTTCCTGCAATGCTGGTCTTATTTTTACAAACTATCTTAGGTTCTATTTTTCTGGGAATATCTTGATCTCTTCTTCATATTTGATGAATAATTTTGCTGGGTACAGTATTCTTGGTTGACAGTTGTGTTCTTTGGGTGTTTGCTATATGTCCTTCCACTCTCTTCTTTCACACATGGCTTCTGCTGAGAAATTGGCACTTAATCTTACCTGCTCTCCTTTGTAGGTTGCTCTTTGTTTCTCCCTCATTGCTTTCAGGATTCTCTCCTTATCTTCCGTTCTGGCAAATTTAACTATGAAATGCCTTGGTGTTTTTCTTTTGGGGTCTATTTTGTATGGTGTTTGCTTGGCTTCTTGAATATATATTCTCTCATTTTTCATTATGCTTGGTATATTTTCCTCTAGTAATTCTTCCACAACTTTTTCAGTGCCTTTACTTGCTTCTTCCTATTCTGGGATTCCAATGGTGCGCATGTTATTGCTCTTTGATGATGTCCCACATTATTCTTAGATTTTATTCTTTTTCCTTCCTCTTTGATTCCACTTTTTGCTCTAGCAGACCAGTGGTGACAATTCTATCTTCTATTTCACTGGTTCTGTGTTCCATCTCTTCAACTTTGCTCATGTGTCCCTCCATCATGTTGACAGCATCTGAAACATTGGACCTCATATTTTTTATCATGGTTTCTTGTTTTTCAATGACACTAATGCCTCATTTGTTTTATCTGCATTGTTTTGGATTTTCTTTTTAGCTCCTCCTGGTTTTTGCTTGTAGTATCCTGTATTCTTCGAGTTTGTCTTTAATCCATTGAAAATATGCAACCATTGTTCTTTTAAATTCTTTATCAGAAAGTTCCATCAGACTTTCTGGCTTCAGGAATTCCAATTATACTGTGTCACCCCTTGGCGATCAGATCTTGCTTTGCACTGGTGTTTATGTGGGATAGCTTGCTTTCTTTGAGAAATTGATATTCTTGATCTGAAGACAATTTCTCTGAACTTCTGACTCAACGGAAATGTCAGTTCAGAGGTTGTGAGAGCAGCCTCTTGTAGGTAATCAGATCAAGGTGCTCTGGATTAAAGGCAAGTTGATTGAATGGACATATAGGCACAGGTGTGGAGCCAAATGGGGTGAGGCAGGCAGCGGGGTGGGGAAATCACAGGGGTGGGTCAATCACTTGTGGGACCTCACTCAGACCTTAGCTGTCCAGGTGTGCTCACGATTGAAGTCCCTGCTCAAGTTCCAGCTGTCCATCTCCCACCCAGCAGTTCTCACTCAGTGGCCCCTGCCTAGCAGCACTACCCAGTCCCCCAGTCCCCTCACCAAGTGGCCCCTGCTCAGGCAGGGTCCTGGTTTCATCGGGAACAGAGAAGATTCAGTCAAATTCCCATAAAGCAGTGTGACTTTTTGTTCCTTTACCTCCTAAACTAATTGTAACAAAAAAGTTCAGATTTAAATTCCTATTGTCCATCTTGCGCAACAGACCCACTGGGTCTTAGTGGGGCTTAAGAGAATTCAGCCAATTTTCCCACTAAGCTTTCCCCTTTCAAATGGCTCTCTCAGAAGCTCAGCTAGCAGCTTTCAGCTTTTGGCGGTCCAAAATGTGGTCTGAAATGCAACTACAGCTTTGTGTTCCTACAGTTCTAAAACTTACTGTCTCAATAAAAGTTCTGACTCAAATCCCTACTGTCCACGTTGAGCAACAGACCCGCCAGATCTTATTGGGGCTTAAAATAATTCAGACAATTTCCACACTATCCTTTTTCCCTTCAGGTGAGTCCCAAAGCAGCTAAGCTAGAGGGTTCCAGCTTTTGCTGGGTCTGCGATAGGACCGTGGTGTGG
This sequence comes from Elephantulus edwardii, assembly GCF_000299155.1. Lineage (NCBI taxonomy): Eukaryota > Metazoa > Chordata > Mammalia > Macroscelidea > Macroscelididae > Elephantulus > Elephantulus edwardii. The sequence goes on along the minus strand of NW_006400066.1, from coordinate 604,845 downwards.
TGTGTGTGGCTGTATGTTCATGTAGCTCCTAAACTAATTGTTCCAACAAATGTTCAGATTCAAATTCCTACTGTTCACCTCACGCTGTAATGGTTGGTCTCTGTGCAGCATGAAGGACTCTCTAGTGTCCTGTCTCTATGCAGCTTGCTATTTCTCTGGCTCTTCACACTGTACTCTCCACTGCCACCTTCTTGGAATCCCCACTGATTTTCTTTTGGAGTCTATTCTATATGGTGTTTGCTCATCTTCTTGAATCTATATTCTCTCATTCCTCATTATGCTTGGGATGTGGTTTGTTTGTTTTTTTACCCCTAGTAATTCTTCTCCAATCTTTTTGGTGCCTCTACTTGCTTCTTCCTATTCTGGGATTCAGATGATAAACGTTATTTCTCTTTATGCTGTCCCACATTATTCTTAGGTTTCTTCTGGAAATAGACAAGGTTTGTGGATTGGGTCTTTGTTTGGTTTGGGTGTTTTTTCCCCCAAATTCAACTCTGAATTCTGAAACTTAAATAATCTAAGAAAAAGTGCTCTATGTGGGCCCCTCCTCTGGGTTGAAATTTCTCTGGGTTCATATTATATTCAGTAATAGTAATATGCTCTTTGATTTGCTTCATCCAGCATGGATCTAATTTTTCAGAGTTAATCATGCAAACACAACCAGTTAAGAAAGATGACAGGAAGATATCTTGAAGCAATGAATCAGTTCTCCCTTAAAGCCACAATGCACTCTTCTCCTAACTGCCTAAATATGAGTATACAAAGTGTCCTTTCCATTCATTATGTGTTCAATTTTAGTTGTTAATATGTGCTGTCAAGTTGAGTATGATTAAAGTGTGCCTATGAACAATAGATCTGAACCCTGACCTATCCTATGCCATCCTAATCACAGACACATTTATTGTGTCAATAACTTATATTGTGTCAATAGCTTATTGTGGCAATAATTGTGCCAGTCCATCTTGTTGGAAGTCTTCCTCTCTATGCTGACTCTACAGCCTTCCAAGAATAATGTCCCTTTCCAAGCAACAGATTCTCCTAAGAACAGGTCCAAAGTATGAGAGCCAGAGCTCCATCTTCTTTGCCCCCAAGGAGTATCCTAAATGCTCTTTCCTCCAGATGTATTAGTTCTTTTGGCAGGTCATGGGATCCTCAGTACTATTGTTAAGCATCACAGCTGAAAGGCATAAATTCTTCTTTATTCATTGTTCAGCTCTCAGCTACATAGCAGGTGATTGAAAAGAGCCAGGCACATCTCAGTCTTCAAGATGATATCATTACTCAAGTATTTTGGAGAGGTCCTCAACAGCAAATTCACCTGTTGCAATGTCTCCTGATTTCCTGACTGCTGATGTCAAGGGTGTTGATTGTTGATCCAAGCAAGATAAAACAACTGACAGCTTCAATTCTTTTTACATCTATTATGATGGTTTTTGTTGGCCCTATAGTGAGAATCTTTATTTCCTTAATGCTGTGATATAATCCACACAGGACTCTGTGCTTTCTGCAGTAAGTTATTAAAGTCCTCTTCACATACCACAAGCAAGACTGTGTTATCTACATAATATAGGTTATTAATGAGTCTTTCTCTGATCCTGACACTGTACTTTTTATTTGTATACATGGAAGATGTATATGATGAGATAATATGACATCATTCCTCAAATTCAAGATAGAATTAGTCTTTTTAAAAACCTGCAATAGAGTCTACTCTAATCAGATTGCTACTTTGGACTATGTCAATTATAGCAGCATCTTCAGGTTTATGTCATAGATCATTGCCTTCAGTAAAGTGGATCTGACTTAAGAAAGAAAACTTATTTGTCTCTACTGTGTGTTCTATTTTTTTAAACAGTGATCCTAGGACTGTAAATTTGAATGAAAACAAATATTCAAAATTTGGAAGCACATCTTGGCCTAAAAACCATACGAAAGAATTGAGAATTACATACTGCAAGCAAGTCACTTTCTAGTCATTTTTTTCTGAGGTTATTGGAGGAATTATTTTGTATATATTATAATAACATTTCCAATTCTTTGTATTATTATTTCTTTAATTTTTAATATTATCTTCACTCTGTGTTCTGCCTATCCAGCTAATCCAATTTACAAACTAGAAATTAATTACAAGGTATAAGGCTTTAGTTCAACCATTTAATGAATGAAAAAATATTTTTATATTAATACATAAGAAATACGTACACACACACACACACTCACACACATAATTAAACTTCCTTTACTATGTCATTACTATTTCCAAAATAACTGTTGTTGTTGTTGTTAGGTGCTGTCAAATTGAGCATGACTAATAGCCATCCTACAAACAACAGATCTGAACTCTGTACTATCCTGTCCCATCCTCATACTTTCTGACACACTACAGCACATTGCAGCAGTCACTGTGTCAATTTAGTTGGTTGAGGGTTTTCCTCTTTTACCTACTCTTCACCTTTCCAACATGATATCCCTCTCCAAGGAATAGCGTCTAATAACAGCATGCTTGAAGTAAATAGTCATCTAAAAATATTGATTATAAATTTTTATCACATGGGTAAAAGTAGTTGTTATACTAACTTTAACAGGTGTTGAGTGTTACCATGTACAAGTAGTGTTTTTAAATATATTATCTCAGTTTTCTGTGGAAATTAATGATTAAAATTATTGAAAGAAATTATATTAGAAATTTGATTTTTTTTCTCATCTAACAATGAAACTATGAAGGTGTTTTATTTCAGTTACCTATATCAGAGTATCTCAAATTTTTGGCCTCAGCACTATTTAAAAGTTTAAATTTTTAAGAATATCAAATGCTTTAAGTTACATGGGTTAGGTCTAAAAATGTTTATATATCAGAAAGTAAATCTTAGAGATTTACTTATTTTTAATTTTTTTATATTGTGATTTGAGTGAAAGATTCAAGGTAAATTGGTTTTCTATTCCGCTATTCATACACATTTATTTTTATACCATTAATCACAATAGCCATAATGAATTTTTTTACTTTCTCCTTGTGGTTCCTTTTATTTCATTAATGCTTCTATCCTAAATTTTCCTATCTCTGGGGCTCATCCTTGGGCAAATGATTTTTTTACCTTATGTGATTAGTTATTCTAATGAATGAATGTATCCTTGGTGTTATTTTTCACTTAATAGACCTGTCTGTTTTATAGCTGAAAGTGAGTATATGAGTTTTATCCTGGGTTCAAAGGGCAGAGTTTCTACCAATGTCTTTAGGAACATTTAATTTTGTCAATTTTATGATTTTTTTTTTCATTTTATTCCAATTCTATCCAGTATTCCCCTGTGATCCATTTAGGTAGTAGCTAGGTATCATCTAATTCTTCTAGTCACAAGATTTTATAAGTTGAGGTTTGTATAAACTTTTAGATCTTTGCACTAATTATTTCTATGCATTGTTAGTTTTCTTCTCTCTCCTTTCATACAAGGGAAAATCAATAGTTGCCCTGTATATGTCTGTTGGCAAGCTTTTAAGATCACAGTCCCTATTCACAAAAGTAGGTTACAAAACATTGCCCTTGTGGACAATTCACCTTTATGCCACCTGAGATTGTGGTCCCCAGGACCTCAAATCTCATCCCTTCACAATATTTGAGTTGTGATGTCAAACTTTATAGTTCTAAATGACTTTTCTAGCCATTAATTGACTTTACGTTTGTGACATGAATGAGCATGATCTTCAAATTAAGTTTGTTAGTCTATAAAAAAGGGAACTGGCTAGCCTCACCATTAAATTGAGCTGATTCAGTAGCACAAACTGAGAATCTCAAAATCAACAGAGAAGAAGAAGCAGTGCACATCCTTTGAAGTCAAATATTCCTGCCCTACTCAGACTGGGGTCTACAAGAGCAGTAGCAATCACCTCAGCAGAAAACCAAAGACCAATTTGAGCGAGGTCCTTTGTCCAAGCTTGCTGATATTACTAATAGAACAAAAGTAACTTTGTAGCATTGACCTAAACAACAAGGCTGAAGGTCATAGGGCCTAGGACCATTGCTGAGAAGCTGTACGTATTTATATATATACACACATATACATA
>NW_006400066.1:573243-598035 GCF_000299155.1 Elephantulus edwardii | reverse complement strand
GCTCTTGCTCAAACGTTATTTCATTGAATTCTTCTGTATCTGCCAATTCCTTTCAATACAGTGACTCAGTATATTCCTTCCATCTTCTTTTAATACCTCCTGGATCATTTAATATTCTGCCTAAAACATCCTTGATTATAGCAACTCTAGGTTTGAATTTGTTCTTCAGTTCCTTAAGCTTAAGAAATGCTGAACGAGTTCAGCCCTTTTGATTTTCCGACTCTAGCTCCTCGCACTTTTCATTGTAATATTTTGCTTTGTCATTCCGTGCTGCCTTTTGGAATCTTCTGTTCAGCTCTTTAGTATTTTGAATTCTTCCTTGTGCTTTAGCTTCTTTATGCTCCAATGCAATCTTCAGAGTTTCTTCTGACATCCATTTTGGTCAAACTCTAGAAGAAAGAAAATTATAAAGATAAATACAATAATCAACTGAAAGTAAACAAAAGTGATTGAAACTATCAAGAAGACCAGGAATTAATTCTTCAAATTAATCCATAGAATTGGCAAATTGAATAAAGGAAAAGAAAGAAAAGATTCAAATAACACAAATAAGATATTAAATGGGTGATATTTTAATAGATGCAACCAAAATTAGGTTAATAATGAAATTTTATTAAAAGCTATACTACTTCGGGGGTGTGTCAGAGGCAGTGCGGTTAGGGCAGGATAGAGCAGGGATTAGGGCTGTTGTGCATAGGGTCTCTATGAGTTGCAAACGACTTGAAGGCACAACAACAACAATACTACAACACATTTTAAAAACTAGGGGAAATGAAAATATTCTTAGAAAATCACACCCTACCCAAACTTACTATGGTAGAAGTAGAACTCTTGAACAGACCCATCGTAAAATAGGAAATTTAATGAGCATGTTATTAAAAGAGGTCCAAGACAATAAAAGTGCACCCCAGACTAGATGGCTTTTCAGGAAGATTCTAGTAAACATTACTAAATCTGTCACTACCAGTCTAACTTGAATTACTTTGTTGTTAGTATATGCTGTGTAGTCACCTGAGACTCATAGCAAACCAATGTGCAATAACCCTGAAACCTGCTCTATTCTGTGCCATCCGTTACTGTTTCTGACACACGTACCCTCATTACCACAGTGACTGAATCGATCCATTTCATCAATGGTCTTTCTCTCTTCCACTGTCCTTCTACCCTTCCAAGTATACTGTCCCTCTCCAAGGACTGGTGTTTCCTTGCAACATCCTGATGCCAAAGTCAGGTGAAGGCACCACCAAAAAGGAAAACTGTCGAGCAATATTCCCCAGGAATGCCAACTTAAAAGATCTTTAACAAAATGCTAACCATAGAATCTGGCAGACATCAGGACCATCATGACCAAGTGAAATTCATAACAGGCATGCAAAGATGGTTGAACATAAGGAAAAGAAACAATGTAATGTACCATATCAATAAAACAAAAAATAAGAACCACATCATCATCTCAAATGACGAAGAAAAGATTTTTGACAGAATGCAACACCCATATCTGATTAGATCATTCAACAAAATAAAAATACAGGGGGATATCTTCAACATACTTAAAAGCATTATACATTAAATGAATAGCCAACCTTATCCTCAATGGAGAGTGCTTAAAGGCATTCACTTTGGGAACAGGGACAAGAGAAGAATTCCCACTGCCTTTTTTTAAAAAAAAGAAATCCCACTGTCACTACCTCTGTTCAATATTGTATTGGGTGCCCTGTTGTTGTTGGTGTGTACCATTGGATTGGAATTTACCCATAGCTGGCCCACTAGTAGGTTTTCAGAGGCAGTAATCACAGGGGACAAGATTGTTCATCCTTCTCCTGCATTGGAAGTCCTTGTTGTTGCTATGTGTTGTTGAGTAGGTTATAACTCATAGAGACCTTATGGACAACAGCCCTGAAACCTGCTCTATCCTGTGATAACCTTATTATCTCTGACACACCTACTATCATCACCCTAGTCACTGAAATAAATCTATCTCTTTGAGGGTCTTTACCCTTTGTGCTGTTCCTACACATTTGCAAGCATATTGTCTCTCTCCAAGGATTGATCCCTCCTTTGAAACATGCCCAAAATACATCAGACAAGGCCTCAGAATCCTTCTCTCCAAGGAGCAGCCTGGTTTCACCCTGAAGAAATTAAACAACAGAAGGAAGTAAGAGTCATCCAAATTGGCAAAGAGGAGGTAAAACTGTCTCTCTCCATAAATATTAGAGTATACATAGAAAAACTCAAAGACAAAAACAAAACAAAACACTATTGGACTTAGTAGACCAGTTCGGTAAAGTTGCAAGATATGAGCTTAACAGACAAAAATCATATAGATTTTTCTATAGTAGCAAAGAAATATAGAAAATGAGAAAAAGCAATAACTATTATTCTAGTCAACTATATGATGAACTACTTTGAAACAATACTTTGAAGTCTAACTAGAAACACAAACGCCTGTATGAAGAAAATTTAAAAAACAATACTAAAAAAAATCAAAACGAGACCTAGATAAATGGAAGAATATATCATAATGATAAATAGAAATCAGAACTATAAAAATGACAATTCTATTAAAAGCAACCCACCCATTCAGTGCAGTCCCAAAACAGATATAGATGTCATTCTTCAAGGAGATGAAACAAAAGGCAACTTCCAACTTTATTTAGAAATTAAAGAGACAATGATTAATCAAAGATCAACTGGGTGGGGGTGGGAAAGAAAGTAGGAAGCATCATATTTCCTGATCTCAAACATACAGTCAGAGTAATAAAAAAAGCATAATATTGGTACAGTGACAGACACTTGGACCAATGGAATAGAAACAAGACCCTAGAAATATAAGTAGATGCCTACTCAATGGTACTACACATCAAAAAGAAGCTTGGATTAACGAATCTTTGACATAATCTATTAAGTGGCAAAACAACACCCTTTTTAACTAATGATGCTAACAAAATTGGACATTTAGCTAAAGAAAACTGAAATAAGATCCACATCTCACACAAGGCACAAAATCCAACTGACAATGGCCCAGGGATATAGGATTAAAACAAAACTTACAAAGATAATAAGAGAAAACAGAAACAAATATAGAAGCCTTTAGAATGAGCTCTTGGTAGTCTAGTGGTAAGAAGCTGCACTGCCATTCCAAAAGCGTACAAATTGCTACTCTTCGGAGAAGAATGGACTATCTCTTCCCTTGAGACTTACTGCCTCTGAAAACCCACTGGAGGGTCAGGTACGAGTCAGTTCCAACTCCATGGCACAGAACAACAACAATGGGCAACTGAGAACGCTAGTTGCCTAGTGGTAAGGAGCTGTATTTCCAACTCAATCACACACAGTTCAAATCCATCATCTACTTCACAGGAGAAAGACTGGTAATCAACTCCCACGTGATTTACTGCCCTGAAAATGCAACATAGATTTAGCTTTGAATTAGTTCCAAAAATGTGAGTTGACACTGACTTGACAGCACACAATAAAAATAGACATTGTCATGAGAGACAGAGGTAAAATAAAAATTGTCAATTATTTCATCCAAAATCATTAGATCCAAAATCAACATCTTCGGTACCAGCAGTCAGAAGATCAGGAGACATACAACATTGGGAAAGTCTGCTGTTGTTTGTCAGGAGCCTCTTCAAAGTGCTGAGGAGCAATGGTGTCATTTTAAAGCCTAAGATACACCTTATTCAAGCTAGGCTTTGCAATTACCTGCTATTTGTCTGAAAGCTGGGCAATGATTAAGGATGACAGGAGAAGGATCAATGCATTTCAGTTATGTTGTTGAAGAAGAGTGTCTAATACGCTATACTGCAAAACCCCCAAATAGATAAGTCCTGGAGAACGTCCAATCAGAGTGCTTCTTGAATGCAAAGATGGTGAAACTTTGTCTCACATATTTTGGACATGTTATTAGGAGAGGATGTTCCTTGGGAAGAGATATTATGCTTGGAAAGATGGAGAGTCAGCAGAAAAATGAAGACCCTTAATGAGATGGGTTGATACAATATCTGGCAATAGGCTCAAATAGATAGGCAAATAAGTTTGTTCCAGGATAACACAGGATTTAAAGCTGTCGTTCATAGGATGGTTATGATTAATACTCAATTCTAAAGCATCTAACAACAATCTAAAGCATGAATAAACTTTGAAACAACCAAAAATCCACAGCCAGGAGAGAATAAAATAGATAAACAGAACTTTCTAAAAATCAAATTGTGGGTGCATCAAAAGGGCTCTTCTACAAGGAAAAAGAAAGCCCAGAGATGATGAAAAAACTTTAGGCAATTACAAATCTGATAAGGGATTCATATCTAAAATTTCTAGAATACTCCAGCATCTCAACAAAAAAATAGAAGCAATGCTACTGCAAAATAGAATGAGAATATCAAAAGGTTCTTCAACAAAGATTTTCGTATAGTCACCAAACTATCTTCAAACATAAAGAAATACTCAAGATCATTATCTTCAAGAGAGGCAAATCACATCATCTCATTCCAGTAACAATTGTTAAGTTAAATAGGAGAGCAAGGAACAAATATTGATGAAAATGCAGAGAGATTGGAACTCTCATGTACTGCTGGTGATAGTGTAAAATGGTATAAAAACTGGAAAGCAGTTTTGAACTTCCTCATAAAAAATGCAAATAGAAATACTGAATTTTATCCAGGTAATCCCCCTACTGGAAATATATTCTAAATAAATCAGAGTTTTACAACAAACAGATGTATGCATATTCACATTTATTGCAGCATTATTCACATGTCAAAGAGATAGAAGCATACCAACTGCCTATCAACAAATGAATGTATACAGAAATTGTGGTACATTCAAGAATATTAGGTAGCACTGTAAAACAATGAAGAACTCTTAAGACACTATACAATATAGAAAACTGTAGAGGACATTTATGCCCTCTACAATTAAAATTAAAATACTTGTTCACAAAATTACAAACACTGTTCATTGTTACAAAATTGGATAGATGGAATGGAGTTGCACAGAGAATAAGAAGAGAATGGACAGATAATGAGCATTATGTTGAAGGAGGTGAAGGGAAAGAGAATTTTAAATGAATGGATGGTTAAACATTATTTTTACTGCAATTAACAATCCAAAACAGAACATGTATTATTGATTCAATGGAACGTGGTAGGAGTTATATTAATGAGTGAATGGATAAACCAATTTATTCATAAATTGTGTTTAAATCACAACAACAGGAAAATGTATTTGAACTTTGTAAATAAACCAGTATAAAAAATTTTAAAAACAGGCAGACACCTGCAGTGGCTTTTTAAAGAACCTTCATCTATCATATTGAAGTATTGAGATGACATAGAATAAATAATGATCTCTGAGAAAAACTTTCTCAAGGTGAGAAAGGTTATATTTGAGCCAGAGGTTGGATTCAGAGAATGCAAAACAGTAGGTAGTGCTTTCCAACAGAGTCAAAAGAGTTCAGCCATTTATTCTCTAATAAAAGCCGAGAGACAGATGATACATAGGGAAAAATTAATACTTTAAGTTCAAGACAATATCTAGAGTCAATAGTAGGATTAGTAATGACAAACAAGGATTTTAATTATTTAGACATATCCTCTGACAATGCAGGTAAAAAAAGGAGAGGAATGATGGGGTGATGCCTACAAATAACGACAGCACCTCGCTGGACGACATTCATCAGGAAATCAATGGGTCCATAAGCAAGTATGACAGACTGTTTTAAGGTTTAGGATTAGTTCCACAGTGGTGAAAGTGAATTATAAGACTGATTTAAATTAATTATTAAATTCATCCTGGTAGGAATGATGGAAGGAAGGAAGGGGAAAGAACAAAAGGAAAATCAAAAGAAGGAAAGGAAATGCAAAATCCACTTTGACAGTATCACTTTGGTGTTTGCAACAATGGAAAACCTCCTCAAGAATTATTATTTCACCTCTATAGCCTGTGCATGAATTGCGACACAGGGAGAAAAAGAGCTTTGATTTTAAAGTTCTATGTTGAGTTTTCCTGTGTATGTGTGTGTTTTCTTTTAATCAATCCAAACTCACTCAGAGACTTGAGTAAGGTTGAATGATGAATAAGATGCTAAAAGACTGGAATTTTTGAAACATTATAAATGTTGTCAAAGTCAGCTTAATAAATTTATCACTCCTAAATGCAGATTCCTTGATAATATGAATTTATTTTCTATTTCAACTTAAAGACATTAGGGCAGTACAAGGAAAAAGAAATGAGTGCAAAGGCACAGATGCTTTGACTCTCTTTCTCAATCCTCCATCAAATACTTGTGTATAAATGTATCTTCCCAAAATTGTTCCATGACTCTGTTCTTTCTCAAGAATTCACTTTTAGGTGAATGAGGCTCTGCAGACAAGAATTATGTGACAGCATGACCTTTATGAAACAGCTGAGGCTCCATTGTATTAACAATCACTGAATCCTGAAACAACAGCAAACATGTTGATTAGATGTTCATCATTTCCAAAGGTCCCATCTGACAGTTCTCTGGAGCTCAGAGACAAATAATCAAGCATATGTCTGATATACAATAGCCAGTACAAATCAAGCATTTTGCTACAGAACAAGTTTTGTCTCTTTTGTCTTGAGCCACCATATAGACAAAATTAGACATACAGATTTTGAAGAGATCTAACAGGTGTATATAAACACTTCACAGATAGAATCAGGAAGTGACTTCTCTATTCCTGCAATCCAGGAGACCGTCTGCCTTATGAGACAATGCTTCATAGTGTGAACTGGAAGAAACTCCAGATTCTTACCTTTAATCGTACAGCCACTCTCCAATCTAAATCTGATTTCCTGGGCAAAGTAAGGATCTACAAACTATTAAAATGTTAGACTGTATATTATTTGAAGCTGGGAAGCCAGATACTTTGACTGTTAAGCTAAGAGTCTCCTTACTTGCCATAATATGGTGGTTTCTATGTTTCTATGTTGCTATAATTGCTGAAAACTTTGCCCCCAATGTGTTACATTCCAGGAGGATCATCCATAGTAAACACCTTTCAGAGGTGCTTTCTGCTTAAGTAATTTTAGGAAGAAGGACCTGGCCACCTATTTCTAACCTAATATTTATAACAGAGCAAAGAAATAGTAATTATTCCATTTGGAAGTCATTCAAAATACAATTATTGTTACATACCACTGGTTTGTTATGCAGATGAGAAATCTTGCTTGTAAAAGTGATGCATACTTGAAGCATTTGCTGCAGAATATCAAAGAATAACCTGAATTGCTTCTCATCTTCAAGGAAATATAATACTTACCAATAATAGATGAAGAAAAGATTGAAGTTGTTGATAATTTCACCTTACTTGGATCCACAATCAACACCTTTGATCTTACCAGTCAGGAGATCAGGAGATGTGTTTTACCAAGAATATTTGCAGTCAGGGACCTCTCTAAACAATTGAGGAGGTATGATGTAATTTTGAAGACCAAGGTGTGCCTGATTCAGGCCTTGATCTTTTCAATCACGTGCTATGCTTCTGAGTCTTACAATAAATAAGAAGGACAATGACACAAGAAGAAAAGATGCCTTTAAGCTGTGAAGTTGGAGAAGAATACTAAATATCTTGTGGGCTTCATACCAAAAGAACAAACAAATATGTCTTGGAGAAAGTTCCGCCTGAGTGATTCTTTGAGGTAAAGATCATAAAGCTTCATTTCACATACTTCAGGCATGTTACTAGAAGAGATTATTCCTTGGAGGACAGCATGCTTGAAAAGGTGGAGTACTGACAAAAAACAAGACTTTCAATCAGATAGATTAACACAGTGACTGTGGCAATGGGCTCTAGTGTGTCAGAAAGTGTGAATATGGCACAGGATAGGACAGGATTCAGCTCTGTTGTTTGTAGGGTCGCTTTAAGTTATACTCAATTGGACTCAATAGCACTTCACAACAAGGACAACTATTGATTCATAATCAAGTCATACTTGGCCCCCCTGTTGATTTCTAGAGGCAGTAAATCTCACAGGAGATTACTCATCTTTGTGTTAGCATAAAACTCCTTACCAATGAGCCAGCAGTTATTGTTCTTGTTAGGTGCCGTCAAGTCAATCAACTCATAGTCACTCTATGAACAGATCTAAACTCGATTCTATCCTATACTTTGCCATTCTGGTCTTTTTTGACATATTTTGACAACACCACAATCATTACATCAATCAATATCATTGAAAGGCTTCCTGTACTTTGTTGACCCTCCACATTTCCAAGCATTTCCCTTTCAAAGAAATAGCATGTTGAAAATATTTGAGAAGAAACTTTGTCATCAATGCTTCTAAGGTGCCCCTAATTGCACTTTCTGTCTTGGAGAGGGTGAAACCAAGTTTCTTGTTGGCAGCTAGGATTTTGAAGCTCTGCCTCACTTACTTTGGGTACGTGGCCAGGAGAGATCTGTCCTTGGAAAAGGGCATCATGCTCAGAAGGGTGGAAAGACAGCGAAGGAGAGGGAGACCCTGGATGAGATGGATTGATACAGTAACTGGGGCAATGGGGATTGGTGTGCCAGAATTAGTGAGACTGGCTCAGGACAGGGAAGGGTTCAGAGCTTCTGTACATAGGGTTGTTATATATCGCAGGCTACTCAATGACATATAACAACAATAATTCACTAGGGGTTTGGAAGCAGAAGTGGCATCAACTTGCTAAATAACATGCCTTCAGAAACTCTATGAACTTTGATAAATGTCGATAGCTGTAGAGGAGCTTCAGGCCTTTTGTTCATAGGGTCACTATGAGTCATGCTCAACTCAAAGGCAATCAATAACAACAAGAAACAGATATATTTGCTTGTTCTTTTGGTCATCAATGGGATATTCAGTATTCTTCCCCAACTTTAGGACTCAAAGGCATCAGGTCTTCTGTCATCCTTGTTCATTGTCCGGGTCTCAGACGCATAGCCAGTGACTGAAAAAACCATGGTCTGAATCAGGCACACCTTAGTCTTTAAATTGACATCACACCTCTGCAGTACTTACTTTTAAGAAGTCCCTGACAGCAGACTTTCCCAATGAAATATGCCTTGATTTCTTGAATGTTGACACCAAGGGTGTTGATTGGATCCAAGTAATGTAAAATCTTTGACAGCTTAATTTTCTTCCATCTATCGTGAATCTGCTTGTCAGCCCAGTGGTGAGGAATTGTGTCTTCTTGATGTTGAGATGTTATCTATATTGAAAGCTGTCATTGTTTTTGTTGGTTTTTAAAATATAATTTTTTCTTTTTACAAAATTCATCTATATATAAATGTGTGTGTGTGTGTGTGTGTGTGTGTGTGTGTGTGTGTGTGTTCTGCACTTTCCTTCACTGACATTATGTTTCATGCAGTCATTCTCATACATTGTGTTTTATAAAATTAATTACCATTGAACTATGCCCACTGTTATCTCATTTTTTCAAGTGCCTGCAGGCTCTTTCACATTTCCTTTATCCCCTCCCTCCACCTACCACATTGTGGAACCCTGTGATTTCACCCTACTCATCTGCACAGGAAGCATTTCAAGTCCTCATTCTCAGCAACCAAGGTTTGAATCTTTCTCTGATCATGATATAGCAATTTCTTCATAGAGTCTGTCTTCTTGAGTAATTTTTTTTTTTGCTCAGCATAGATCTTGAACAGATACTGAGAAAGGATGCAGCCCTGAATACAAACCATTTCTTGATTTTAAACCATACAATCCCTTGTTGCTTTGTTTCGACAACAGCTTCTAGGTCTACATAAAAGTTCTTTATGAACTTGATTGTATGTTCTGGGATTCCCATTCTTCTCAACGTTAACCATTATTTATAATTATCCACACAGCCAAACACCTTTGAATAATCAATAAAACACAAATAGACATTCTTCTTGCATTTTCTGCTTTAAGCCAGAATCAATCTGACACCATCAATGATAGCCATGGTGCCACAACCTCTTCTAAACCGATCTTTAACTTCTGTGAATGTACTGTTCTACCTGTTTTTGGATGATCGTCAGCCATACTTTGCTTGCTTGTGATATTAGAGATAATTTCTACATTCTGTGGTATCACTTATCTTGGGAATGGAAACAAATATGGGTCTCTTCTAGTAAGTTGGCCAGGAAGCTGTCTTCTAAATTTTTTGGCACACACTGATGAACATGTCTAGCGCTGCATCTGTTGATTGAAACATGTGATAGTCCATCAATTCCTGAGACTTTCTTTTTGGCCAGTGCATTCAGTACAGCTTTAACTTTCTCCTCTCTTACCATTGATTCTTGATCCAATGGTACTTTCAGAAGCACCAATGTGTTACTTTGATGATTTCATGCCATAACTTATCTTGTCTTTGACCGTTAGTGTTCAATGTATGAACTCTATTATTTAAATGATTTTTAAATTAAGTAGGATCAACTTAAGGTGGTATTTTGATTCTTATGATCTTGTTTTAATTTTATTCAGCATCAATTTGGAATTGCACAAGAGTAATTGATGGTCCTTTTCACAGTCAGCACTTGGCCTGGTTTTGATTGTGGATATTGCTCCAAAAATTGTTTCCACAGATGGAGTCAATATGATTCCTGTGCAGTCCATCCTGTGAGGTCTCCATGTATAGTGTTGCTTTTGTTCCTTAAAAAACATATTTGCAGCCTCAGTGATTTGGAGCAAGCTCTGCCCCCTTCGCTACCACAACCCGGGGGCAACGGCCCCTGCCATTGCAAACTCTGGAGTGACCACCCATGCCACCATGACCCCACCATGGCCTGTGCGCCTGGTATCTGCAACCTGACTGAGGCACTCACACGTGACTACCCTGAAGCCAGCCCTGCTGGGCCTGAGGTGTACAGCTGCAACCTGAGTGAGGTCTCTGTGAGTTCCCACACGAGAAGATAGCCCTGCATGAACAGGATATCTACAAACTGAGTGAGTTTTTGCACAGATATCCACGAATCCCTACCCAGGCAGGTAGCTCAGCTGGACATGAGGGAGACAGTGGCAAACTGAGTGAGGTCCTGGTGACTGTTCATCCAGAAGCTAGCCTTGCTAGACACCAGCAAAACATCTGTAACCTGAATGAGGTCCCTGTGTGTCCACACCCAAGCAGGAAAACACCCTACATACACACACACACACACACACACACGCACACACACCCCAACCCTGCTAGGTGCGAGTGGGACAGTTGCAAACTGAGAGAGATCTTCCCGTGTGCTCACCTGGCCAGCTAGCCCCACCTGGCCAGCTAGCCCCACAAGGCATGCTTGTGCCTGCTCACCCCATCCCCTCACCACCTGGCATACACAAGTAGGCTTGTGCCTACTGTGCCTGTGCCCTCCTCCCCCATAACCTCACATCTTCTCAGGGCCAGTCAACTAACTGCATTTAATCCAGAACATCTTGGTCTGGCTTAGCTGTAACAATTATTCAACAGAAGAGGCCACTTTCAAAGGTAGCGAATGGACACTTGCTTTGGTTCAGAAATCCAGAGAGGAACACGGTAAACATAACTGCTACACCCATATCTGTAGCAGTGATTTCAGATCAAGAACACATCATCACCTCAGGCATGAAAAACCCTGCCACAGTATCATCAAGAAAGAAACATACTACCTCACAAACTACACAAGCACAAAGCAAGATGTTGCCCCCCCAAAAGTGACACAATACCAATAGATTTCCTGAAGCCAGCAAGTCTGATGGAGCTTTCTGACACAGAATGTAAAAGAACAATGACTGAATATTTTCAATGGGTGAAAGACAAACTTGAAGAATTACAGGACATTGCAAGAAAAACCAAGGAAGAGCTTAAAAAAAAATCCAAAACAAAGTAGATAAAACAAACGAGGCATTAGAAGCTCTGGGAAAACAGAAACAGCAATCCAAAATATGAGTCCAATGTTTCAGATGCTGTCAACATGATAGAGGGACATATGAACAGAGTTGAAGAGATGGAAAACAGAATCAGTGAAACCAAAGTTACAATTGTAACCACTGATCTGCTACAATAAAAAGCAGAATCAAAAATGAAGGAAAAAGAAGAATACCGGAGAATAATGTGGGACACCATCAAGAGAAATAACATACACATCATTGGGATCCCAGAACAGGAAGAAGAAAGTAAAGGCACTGAAAACATTGTGCAAGAATTACTGGAAGAAAACTTCCCAGGCATAATGAAGAATGAGAGAATATATATTTAAGAAGCTGAGCGAACACCATATAGAATAGACCCCAAGAGGAAAACTCCAAGAGAGATCATAGTCAAATTTGCCAGAACCAAAAAGAAAGAGAGAATTCTGAAAGCAGAAAGGGAGAAACAAAGAGTATTCTATAAGGGAGAGGAGATAAGATTAAGTGCTGATTATTCAGCAGAAATCATGCAAGCAAGAAGACAATGTAATGACATATATCAAACATTCTAAGAACACAATTGTCAACCAAGACTATTATACCCAGCAAAATTATCCATCAAAAATGAAGAAGACATCAAGATATTCACAGAAAAACAGAAACTAAAGGAGTTTGTAAAAACAAGACTAGAATTGAAAAAAAAAACACTGAGAGACATCCTTCTTACAGAGGTGCCACAGAAAGCAGGATGGATCACAGTAACTAGCAACAACACCAAAAATAACACAATGATAGCAATAAAACCCTACTTCTAAAAAATCACACTGAATGTGAATGGTTTAAATGGACCACTGAAGAGAAAAAGAGTAGCAGATACGATAAAAAACAAAAATCCGTCAATATGCTGTATATAAGTGACACACCTAAAAATTGAAGATAAAGAAAGAATAAAAATAAAAGAGTGGGGAAATAAATATACCAAGCTAATGGCAACCAGAAAAAAGCAGCAGTAGTGATATTAATCTTTGATAAAATTTCAATGCAAAAACCATCACAAAGGACAAGGAAGGTCACTACATAATGCTTAAAGGGTCAATAGAACATGAGGACATAACAATAGTAAATATCTATGCACCAAATGATAGATCTGCAAAATTTATAAAACAAACATTAACAAAACTGAAAAAGGAAATAGACAATACTACTATAGTTGTTGGAGACTTCAATACACCACTTTCAAGAAAAGATAGGACTATCAGAAAGTAACTCAACAGAGATGCTGAAAAATTAAACCACACAGTAATCCAACTTGATCTCATAGATATTTATAAGCTAATGCACTCCAAAAAAGCACAGTATACCTTCTTCTCCAATGTGCATGAAACATTTTCCAGAACAGATCATATCTTGGGCCACAAGACAACAATCAATGAATTAAAAAATATAGAAATCATACAGATCACAATGCTACAAAATTAGAAATTAATAACAAGAGGATAAAGGAGAAAAAATCATGCACTTGGAAGTTGAACAACACTTTGCTTGAACATGAGTGGGTAAAAGAAAAAATAAAAAATGGAATAAAAAAGTTTCTTGAAACACATTAAATGAAAACACCACTTACCATAACCTCTGGGAAACAGCCAAAGCAGTAATCAGAGGTCAATTTATAGCAATAAGCAAACACATCAAAAGGCAGGAGAAAATGACCATTGGTTCTTTAACTCAACACATCTCCAACAAATTGAAACAGAACTAACACCCTCTGTAAAGACCCCTGAAATGATAAAAATTAGGTCAGAAATAAATGAAATAGAAAACAGGAAAACAATTGAAACCATCTACAAAACTGAGTTAGTTCTTTGAAAAGGTCAATAAAATCAACAAACCACTAGCACAACTAACAAAGGAAAAGGAAAAGACACAAATAATCTGAATAAAAGATGAAATGTACAATATCACAACAGAATCAAGTAAAAGAAAAAGACTAACAATGGAATATTATGGAAAACTATACTCAAACAAATATGAAAACCTAGAGGAAATGGACAAATACTTAGAAATTCACAATCTACCTGAACTGACACCAATCAAAGCTGACCAGCTGAACAGACCCATTAAAAAGGTCATGGTTGGGACTTTTGGCAGAGCTTCATGGAACTCTGCTCTGGGTCTTAGGCAGAGCAGGATCCATGGGGAGCTGTGCCCTAGTAGTGATAAGTCCACACTTCTACAGGTCCTTCAAAGTAGAAGTTCAAGGTCTCAGGTACCTTGATAGATGCCTATTGTTGAGGATAGCGGATGAGCAGCACCTACTGAGAGAGACAGAGTCTGCTGATTGAGATGGAGTGCATGCTGTGGGGAAGCTAGAGAACAGAGAGAGAGCATGCTGTGGGCAGCCTATGTCCACTATTAAGGCTTCTGGGGAAGGAATAGTGCTCATTGTGGACTATAGTAGACATTGGGCAGGGGTAGTGTTAAGGGCAGGCATGTGAGTAAAGGGTTCATGTAAATGCACCTGAATAAAAGGTGCAAGCTCCTTCTCTGGCTTGGCTCAAAGACATATGCTAGGATTCATGCTCCTACATCCAGACTATAGACACTGCTGTGAATCAGGGCTTAGGTACTTCCTTCCTGGATGGGGACAAGATGGACCAATTTCAATACCTTTTGTCATTGTCTTCATGTCTGAACCAGCTCCAGGGAATTTTTAAGATTGTAAACCACTGCGAAAGACATCCTCCATGTTTCTTGTGAGAAAGTCTCTGGTGGATTCTGTATAAAATTCTTAAATATTTTACTTTTTGATTTATTATAAAACTAAAGGAAAGATACAGTCTCCCTGGAGAGAAACTGCTTCAGTTGGAGAATCTGGCTGTATCACTTAATAGACTGAAGAGAAGGAACATTCAATAAGGCCAGATTCCCATAGAACTACAGTGCAGACAAGAGAAGATCCAAAAGACTTTAGGAAAGGCAAATTTTCCCACTCCACAGACTCCCAAAAGACGCCTAGAATACTAAAAGCTGCATAGGTGGGGGTGGGGGGCAGTGTCCTACTTCTCAGTAGAAATGATGGGAGTGAAAAGACAATGGAATGGCATATACAGAAGGCTGAAAGAAAAAAAAATTGCCAGTGGACAATTCAGCAAATTTGTCCATGAATACATTTATGTATCACATCCAACTAAAACTCAATTTACTTTGTTATCGAGCGCACATGGTATATTCTTCAGAATGGATAGTATATTAGGATAAAAAGGAAGCCTCAATAAATATAAAACCATTAAAATAATGAAAAAAATTACAATAATAAAAAATTACTTCTTAGATAACAATGGCATAAAGTTAGAAATTAATGACAAAAATAAAGGTTATAAAACTACTCACATGGAAATTAAATATAAACCCTACTAGAACATTATGGAGTTGTCCCCTGCAACTCATAGTGACACCATGCACATTAGCTCTCAATCCTGACATATCTTGAGCCAATCTCATCATCTCAAACATACCTAATTCCATTTCTCCAGTAGGAGTCAATCCATCTCATCCTGGGTCTTGCTCTCCTGTGATGTTTCTCCAGCCTTTCAAGCATGATGTCCTTGACTAAGGACTGATTTCGCCTGACCGTGTGCTCAGTGTATGTGAGAAATCAAAATCCTTACTTCCAGGTAGCAACCTGTTTTTACCTTCTCCAGGATGGACCTGTTTGTTCTCTTAGCAGTCCATAGTATATTAAATACTCTTCTCCAGCACTATAACTCAAAGGCATCAACCCTTCTTCTATCATCCTTCACTACTGGCCAGTTTTCATATGTGTATGAAGTAATTGTGAAGACCATGACCTGGATCAGCCATGTCTTAGTCTCCAGACTGAAATCATTGCTCTTCAGTACTGTAGAGAGGTCCCAGAAAGCAGACGTTCACAATACAATTTGTGTTTTGATTTCCTGAATGCTGATGACAAGAGTGTTGATTATGGACCCAAGCAAGCTGAAGTTATCAACAATCTCAATTTCTTTTCCATCCAACAGGAAGCTTCCAGTTGGCCCAGTGATAAAAAACTGTTTTCTTGATGTTGAGCTTCAATACATACAGTCCTTGACCTTCTGTAGCATACACCTTATGTTCTCTTTAGTTTCATCAAGCAAGCTTGCGTCATTTGCATAATATAGATTGTTGATGAATCTTCTTCCAATCCTGATGCCACGTTGCTCATCATAAAGTCCAGTCTCTTGAATGATCTGCTCTACTTAAAGATTGAAAAGATGTGGAGGTAGGATGCATCCCTCACACACACACCTTTCCTGATCCTGAACCTGATTCTGAATAGAGTGTTTTTCTGCTCTATTCTGACTACTGTTTCCTGGTCCAAGTATAGGTTTTGCCTGAGCACAGTTAAGTGTTCTGGAATTCCCATTTGTCTCAAGGTTAGCCACAATTTGTTGTGATCCACAGTCAAATGCCTTTGCATAGCCAACAAAACACAGATTGACAAACTGATACTGTTTTCAGCCAAGATCCATCTAACATTGACTATGATATCCTTAGTGCCACTGTCTCTTCTAAAGCCAGCTGCACATCTAGCAGTTCTCTGCTTATGTACTGTTTTCAGTTGTTTATGGATAATCTTGAGCAGGATCTTGCTTGTGTGTGATATTAATAATATTGTTCAATAATTTCCACACTCTGTTGGGTCACCATAGTTTAGAATGGTCCATATTTGAATTCCAGTCAATCAACCAGGTATTTATCCTCCAGTTTTCTTGGCATAACCTGGTGAATGCATCCAGGGCAGCATATGTTTGATGGAATATGTGAGTTGGTATTACATCAATACCCAGAGCCTTGTTTTTTGCTAATTCCTTCAGAGCAGTTTGAACTTTATACGTTATTTCATAAAATTCTTCTGTGTCAACCACTTATCTTTGACATAGTGCCTCTGTGTATTCCTTTCATCTTCTTTTGATGCTTCCTGGACCATTTAACATTCTATCTACAGCATCCATAAATATTACAATTAAAGCTTTGGGACCGATACTCAGTTCCTTCAGCTTAAGAATTCATTCCTTTTAAAAAAAGCTATAATAAATGTTAATATCTTCAAAAAAAGTTCCTCAAAACAAATGAAAATTAAAACATGACTTATCTAAACCTCTGAGAAACAGTTAAGGCAGTCCTCATGGGACAGTTCGTATCTATAGGCAAACACATTGAAAAAGGAAGAAAGAAGCATGATTAATGAGTTTGCTTAACACCTCTATCAAATAGCAAAAGAATAGCAATCTAACTCCACAGCCTCTAGAAAGAAAAGAAACTATAAAGACAAGAGTTGAAATCAATGAGATAGAAAACAGAAAAATAATTGGAACTGCCAACAGGATCAGGAGTTAGTTCCGCAGAAAGGTCAATAAAATAGACCAATGATTGGCAAACTTAACAAAAGAAAAGAAAGACAAAAATAACTCAAATAAAAAGTGAAAGAGGTGACTCACAACAGAATCAACTGATATTAAATCAACTGGAATATTATGAAAAGCTGTGCAGATGATACAACCTTGCTTGCTAAAACTGAGGATTACCTGAAGTGTCTGTTGCAGATGGTTAGAGACTATAGTCTTCAATATGGATTGAAATTCAACAACCAGCAAATAAAGATTGTCATCACTGGGCCAACTGGCTGCACTGTGATACAAGGAGAAGAGATAGAGGTTATTAATAATTACAGCTTACTTGGCTCTACTACCAACCCTCTTGGCAGTCAGGAAATCAAAAGAGGAATTGTACTGGGAAAACATGTTGATGACATCTCCAGAGTACTGAGAAATAATGAAGTCTGTCTATAGACTAAGGTGTGCTTGATCCAGGCCATGGTTTTAGCAATTACTGTCAGTGCCTCAGAGAGCTGTACAATTACTAAGGATAACAAAATAAGAATTGATGCCTTTGGGTGGTAGTGCTAGAGAAGAGTCTTGAACATACCATGGACCACCAAGAAAATAAACAGATATGTCTTGGAAACAAAGTTTCTCCCTGGACCTATGATTTTGAAGCTCAGTATCACTTACTTTGAGCATGCGGCCAGGAAGGATAGGTTCTTGGAGAAGGAGTTCATGCTTGGAAGAGTGGAAGGACAGCATAGGAGAGAAAGACTCTGAATGAGATGAATAGATACAGTCACTGAGACAATGGGTGTAGTTGTTTCAGAATCAATGATACTAGCTCTGGATAGGGCAGGCTTCAGGGCTTTTGTACATGAGTCTCAATGAGTCACAGCAACTCGTGGCATAACAACAACAACATATTCCAATAGGTTTAGAAACCTAGAGAAAATAGACAAATTCCTTGAAACTCATGGGCTACTCAGATTGACAGAGAAAGATGTAAAACACTCGAACAGACCTATCACAAAAGAAGAAATTTTGTTGTTGTTGTTGTTGTTATGTGCCGTCGAGTCGCTTGTGACTCATAGCGACCCTATGTACAACAGCCCTAAACTCCGCTCTGCCCTGTGCCAATCGCACTGTCTCTGACACTCCCATCCCAATTATCCAAGTCACTGAATCAATCCACCTCATAGAGGGTCTTCCTCTCCTGCGCCGTCCCTCCACCCTCCCAAGCATGATGTCCTTCTCCAAGGACCGGTCTCTCCTCACTACATGTCCGAAGTAAGTTAGACGGAGCCTCAGAATCCTTGCTTCCAAGGAGCCACCCGGTTTAACCCTCTCCAGGACAAATCTATTTGTTTTCCTAGCAGTCCATGGTATTCTCAGTACTCTTCTCCAGCACCACAGCTCAAAGGCATCAGTTCTCCTTCTATCCTCCTTGGTCATTGTCCAACTCTCTGATGCATAACAGGTGATTGCGAAGACCATGGCCTGTATCAGACACACCTTAGTCTCCAGAGAGACACCACTGCTCTTCAGCACTTTGGAGAGGTCCCTAACAGCAGACTTTCCCATGGCAATGCGCCTTTTAATTTCCTGGCTGCTGGTGCCAAGACTGTTGACTATGGAGCCAAGCAAACTAAAGCTGTGTACAATCTCAATCTCTTCACCATCCATCCTGATGCTGCCAATTGGTCCAGTGGTGAGAATCTTTGTCTTCTTTACATTGAGCCTCAATCCATATTGCAGGCTGCAGTCCTTGTACTCTGCAGCAGGTGCTTCAGGTCCTCCTCAGTTTCAGCAAGCAGGGTTGTGTCATCCGCATAACGCAGATTGTTGATAAATCGTCCACCAATCCTGACCCCACATTTCTCCTCATAGATCCCAGCCTCCCGGATAATCTGTTCTGCATATAGGTTGAAGAGGTATGGAGATAGGATGCATCCCTGGCGTACGCCCTTCCCAATTTTGAACCATGCAGTGTTCCCTTGCTCTGTTCTGACGACTGCCTCCTGGTCCAAGTATAAGTTTCGCATTAGAACGATCAAGTGTTCAGGGATTCCCATTCTTCTCAGAAATTTTAGTAAGAAATTTAGTAAGAAATTTTAGTAAGGCATAAAAAGACTCCCCTACAAAAAATGTCCTGGTCCAAATGGCTCCATGTCTGAATTCTATAAAACATTCAGAGATGAATTATCAACAATTCCACTTAAAGTATTTTAAAAATAGAAAAAGAAGGAATACTTCCAGAGTCATTTTATGAATTATACATAACTCTAATACTAAAACCAAATAAGCACATTACCAACAAAGAAAACTACAAATAAATATTTCTCATTAATTATATTCATGATATAAAATTTCTTAACAGAATCCTGGCCAATAGAATGAAACATTGTATATAAAAAAAAATTCATATTACCAAGAGGGATTCATAATAGGTAGGCAAGGATGGTTTGACAAAAGAAAACCTATCAATGTAATTCATCACATTAACAAAGCAAAAACATTAACCACATGATCCCATCAATTGATTCAGAAAAGGCCTTTGACAGACCCTAACATCTCTTCCTGATTAAAACAATCAACAAAATAGAAATACAAGGATATGTCCTCAACGTGAAAAGTGTGTAAACAAAACCAAGAGTCAACATTGTTCTCAATGGAAATAGACTAAAGGTATTCTCCTTACAAACACGGACCCAGCAAGGATTTCCACTTTCACCATTCCTATTCAATATATTGTGTTGTAAGTGTTTGAGCTGTGGTGCTGGAGAAGAGTGTTGAATATACAGTGGACTGCTAGAAGAACAAACAGGTTTGTCCTGGAGAGGGTGAAGCCAGAGTGTTCCCTGGAGTCCAGGATTCTGAAGCTTCATCTGACATATTTTGGGCATGTTGCATGGAGGGACTGGTCCTTGGAGAGGGACATCATGTTTGGCAGAGTGGAGGGGAGGCAAAGGAGAGGAAGACCTTTGGTGAGATGGGTCAATTCTGTGACTGGAGCGGTGGGAATAGGTGTGCTTGAGAGGGCTAGGTCGGCACAGGATAGAACAGCATTTAGAGCTCTTGTACATAGGGTCGCTATGAGTCGCAAGCGACTCGATGGCACATAACAACAACAACAACAAGTGTTTGCTAGGGCAATACAAAATAATAAGGAAATTAAAAACATCCAGATTGACAAAGAAGTGGTAAAACTGTCACTATATGCAGTCTATAAGATAGTGTACACAGAAAACCTCGAACACTCAACAAAAAATATTTAGACCATTTAGAACAATTCACTAGTGTGACAGGATGTAAGATCAATATATAAAAATCAGTGGATCTTGAAGGCAGTTTGTGTTTCCTCAGAAACCTGAACATAGAATTTCTATATGCCCCAGCTATTCCACTGCTTGGAACATACTCTGAGAAAATGAGACCTGATACACAAGTAGAGACTTGTACTCCAGTGTTCATAACCACTTTTTTCACCATTACAAGGACATGGAAACAGCCCAAATGTTCAACCACAATAGAATGAGTTTAGAAATTATGCTACGTTCACAGGATAGAATACTATCGAGCGTGCAGGAGCAATGATTTTGTAAATCACTACCTAACTTGAGAGGGACTGGAGAGCAATATGCTAAGTGAACTAACTCAAATAGTCTATAAGACCATTATTGTAGAATGTGTATGAGAATCCAAGGGGGATAGATAGGGTGGGAGCAAAGGGTTGACAATAGGAGGGGTGGAGGGATGGGTTTAATCATTGGGTTACATAATTTGATGCATGGAGGGAGGAGTGGGTAAAGGAAATGGGAAAGATTTTGTGAAAAACAGTGCATATGAGCTTTATACATACCATTATAAAATAAAAATATTTAAAAAGAAGTATCAGTGGGATATTTCTACAGCAATAAAGAAAACCCAGAGAAGTATATTAAGAAAGTAATAACATCTATAATCTTCTTAGCTGTTGTTGAGTGAGTAAAACTCATAGTAACCCTATGAACAACAGATCTGAATATTTTCCTATTTTGTACCATCCTCACAGTCTCTAACACACTTGAGCCCATTGCTGCAGTCACTGTTTCAATCCACCTGATTGAGGGTCTTCCTCTCTTTAGCCGTTACTGCATCTTCTCAAGCATGATGTCTCTCTCTAGTGAAAAGCATCTCCTAGCATCATGTTCAAAATATGTGAGGTGAAGTTTAATCATCTTTGCCTCTAAGGAACACTTTGTCTGCACCTTCATCATGACATACCTGTTTGTTCGTTTGGAAGTCCTTGGAATATTTAGTATTTTCCTCCAACACCACAAAACAAAGGCATCAATTCTTCTTCTATCATTCTTATTCATTGTCCAGCTCTCAGCAACATAGCAAATGGATGAAAAAGAAAAATGCCCTGAATCAGGCACTCCTTAGTCCTTATTCTTTTTTTTAAATTGATATTTTAATGAAAGTTTGTAAAGAACTTGGGTTTCCAATCATTCATTGTTGCACATTTTCCTCATTGCTCCACCTACCCGCCCAGATCACTTTTTTCTGGGGGAAAAAAGTTCTTTAGTTGTTATACAGTCCTTCACCCTCACTCCAGACAAATTTAGTATGCAGCTCATATTCTAGACTCTTGTCATGCCAGTAATACCTAATAATATTTTGTACAGTTCAATGCTATGTAGATTATTTATCCTCTACTTCTTAGTTTCCTCCCAGGGCCCATGTCTGTCCTGTTTTATAACAGTGGCATTATGCCATATTTGTCTTTTTGTGACTTAGATATTTCACTCAGCATAATGCCTTCCAGGCTCACCCACTTTGTATAATAATTCATGAGTTCCTTGTTTTTCAATGCAGCAGAGTAGTCCATTGTGTGAATGTACCACAGATTCTCTATGCATTCATTTGTTGATGGGCACTTGGGTTGTTTCAAACTCTTTGCTATTGTGAACAAAGCCGCAATAAACCTGAGTGTACATATATATCTGCTTGGGTGGCAGTTCTGGTTCCTTTAGGTTATATTCTCAGTAGTGGAATTGCTGTGTCAAATGGTATTTCTATTTGCAACATTTTGAGAAAGCCCCATACTGCCTTCCACAGTGGTTACACCATTTTACACTGACACCAAAAGTGAATAAGGGTTCCAGTTTCTCCACAGCCTGGCCAGCAATTGTTGTTTGCTGTTCTGTTAAATTTTGTTATTCATACTGGAGTGAGATGATATCTCATAGTTGTTTTGATTTGCATCTTTCTTTCTTTTCGTTTTTTTTTTAAAGTTGATGTTTTGTTTTGTTTTATTTTATTATTTTTTGTGTCTGTACCATCAAATTGGATCTGAAAAATTGGTCAGATTGGTACAGGAGGAGGTTGCTCCTCCTTCTCCAGGAGAGCATCTGGTGGATTCGAAACACATGCTTCTGGGATTGCGGTGAAGCTTCTTGCCACTAGGCCACCAGAGCTCCCTGATTTGCATCTCTCTTAGAGCTAGGAATGTTAAACATTTCTTTATGTGTTTGTTCACCATCTGAATGTCTTCTTCAGTGAGGTGACTATCCCTATCCTATGTCCATTTTACAATTGGTTTGTATACGTTTATTTTATTGTGGTGCTTAGTATTCTATAAATTCTTTATATAAGACCCTTATCAGACATGTCATTGCCAAATATTTTTTCCCATCAGTGGCTTTCCTTTTTACCCTGTTGGAGAAGTTTTTGGATGTGTGTAAGGTATGATTCTTAGAAGATTCCACTCATGTCTTTTATCCTCTCCTTGTGGGTTTTTCAGAATGCTTAGAAGACTCTTTCTTTATGTTGTGAATTAGGGCTTCTATGGTTGTTCCAAGCTTTTCTCTAATGAAGTTCGTAGTGCTTGGTTTTAGTCCTAGGTCCTTGATCCACTTTGAGTTGTTTTACTACAGATGGTTTTCCAATTTTGCCAACACCATTTGTTAAAAAAGGCTGTTGTTTCCCCACTTAAATGATTTCATTTCCTTGTCAAAAATCAGTTGACCATAGGTAAATGGGCTGATTTCTGGGTTCTCAATTCTATTCCATTGATATATGTGTCTGTCATTGTATCAGTACCACACTGTCTTGACCACCACAGCAGTGTAGTAGGATTTGGAATCAGGGAGAGATGCCTCCTACCTTGTTTCCCTTTTTAAAGGAGTGCTTATTCAGGGCCTCTTTCCATTCCAAATGTAATTGGAGATTGCCTTTGGCATCTCATTGAGGAATGGAATAGGTGTTGAACATATAGATTGCTGTTGGTAGTATTGTCATTTTCACGATAATGAATCTTCCTATCCATGAGCAAGGTATATTCTTCAGTTTCTCCAGGTCTATTTCTGTTTCTTATGGTAATGTTTTGTAATTTTCTTTGAATAGATCCTTTGTGTTTCTGGTTTTATTTACTCCCAAGTATTTAATATTGTGATTAGTTGTTGTGAAGGGTATTATATTTCTTAGATCTAGTTCTGTATTCTCTTTGTCACTGTAGAGAAATCCAGTTGATTTTTGTATGTTAATCTTGCATCTTGCCACTTTGCTGAATTGGTCAACTATGTCCAGTAGTTTTCTTGCTGAGTCTTTAGGGTTTTCTACGTATACTATCATATCACCTGCATAGAGAGATAATTTTACCTCTTTGTTGCCAATTTGGATACCTCTTATTTCCTTATTTTCCCTTATTGCTATCTCTAAGACTTCCAATACAATATTAAATAGGAGAGGTGATAGTGGGCATCCTTGCCTAGTTCCTGTTCTCTAGGGGAATGCCTTTAATCTCTCTCTATTGCAAACAATGTTGACTCTCAGATTTCCATATATACTTACTGTGTTGAAGAAAGTCCCCTCTAATCCTATTTTGTTTAGTGTTTTCTTCAGAAAACAGTGTCGATTTTGTCAAAGACCTTTTCTGCATCAATTGATAAGATCATTTGATTCTTGTTTTTTGCTTTGTTAATGTGATGAATTACACTAATTTCTTTTTTATGTTGAACCATCTTTCATATCTGTTATGAATCCCACTTAGTCATGGTGATTTTTTTAAATGTATCATTGGATTCTATTGGCCAGGATTTGATTTAGGATTTTTTGTATCTATGTTCATGAAAGATATTGGCCTATAGTTTTCTATTTTGGTGGTACCTTTACCTGGCTTTGGTATCAAGGATACATTTGCTTCATAGAATGAATCTGGGGGAATTTCATACTTTTCTATTTTCTGAAATAGTTTATATAGAATTGGTGAGAGTTCTTGGAATGTTTGATAAAATTAACTTGTAAAACCTTCTGGTCCCTGGTTTTTTTTTGGCTGGAAGAGTTATTATTACCTTTTTAATTTCTTCTTTTGTAATGGGTTTGTTCAGATGTTCAGTTTTGGATTGTGTCAGTTTGGGAGGGTTGTGATTTTCTAAGTATTTGTCCATTTCCTTTAGGTTTTCATTTTGTTTGAGTATAGCATTTGCTGTGAAGGGTCAAGGACTGCAGCCTTCAGTATGGATTGAGGCTCAATGTCAAGAAGACAAAGATTCTCACCACTGGACCAATTGGCAGCGTCAGGATG
>NW_006400066.1:564758-572553 GCF_000299155.1 Elephantulus edwardii | reverse complement strand
TGATTCAGTGACTTGGATAATTTGGTTTCATAATATTTTAGGAGAGGAAGGCCCTCTATGAGGTGGATTGATTCAGTGACTTGGATAATTTGGATGGGAGTGTCAGAGACAGTGCGATTGGCACAGGACAGAGCGGAGTTTAGGGCTGTTGTACATAGGGTCGTTATGAGTTGCAAGCGACTCGACGGCACATAACAACAACAACAACAACATTGTTAACTTTATTATTTTATTTGGTTTCTTTGTGACATTGCCTGTTTCATTCCTAATTTGGATTATTTGTGTCTCTTCCTTCTTTTCTTTTATTCATTTTGTTAATGGTTTGTCAACTTTATTCAACTTTTCAAAGACCCAACTGCTGATTTTGTTGATGGTTTCAATTGTTTTTCTGTTTTATGTTTCCTTTATTTATGCCCTAATTTTTATAGTTTCTGGTTTTTTTGGATAGTGTAGTATTTTCTTACTGTTCTTTTTCAATTTGTGAGAGCTATTGGGTTAGAGAGTCAAAGGTCATTTTCTTGTCTTTTAATATGTTTACATATTGCTATAAATTGACCTCTAATTACTGCTTACTTTGGCTGTTCCTGAGAGATTATGGCATCCTTGATTATAGCAACTCTAGATTTGAATTTGTTCTTCTGTTCCTTGAGCTTAAGAAATGCTGACCGAGTTCTGCCCTTTTGATTTTCTGACTCCAACTCCTTGCACATTTCACTGTAATATTTTACTTTGTCATCGTGTACTGCCTTTTGAAATCTTCTATTCAACTCATTAGTATCTTCAGTTCTTCCTTGTGCTTTGACTTCTCTACGCTCCAGTGCAATTTTCAGAGTCTCTTCTGACATCCATTTTGGTCTTCTCGTTCTCTTCTGTCTTTGTAATGACCGTTTGCACTCTTCCTGGATGATACCCTTGAAATCCTCCCACAACTCGTCAGGTCTTCGCTCATTAGTGTTCAAGGCCTCAAACCTGTTCCTGAGATGGTTCTGAAATTCAGGTGGGATATACTCAAAGTCATATTTTGGTTACCTTGGATTTGGTTTAATTTTCCTCAACTTCAGCTTGAACTTGCATATGAGTAGTTGGTAGTCTGTTCCACAATCAGCTATTGGCCTAGTTTTGACAGCTGATACTGAGCTTCTCCAGCGGTAGATGTAATCCACAGATGTAATCGATCTGATTCCTATGCATACCATCAGGTGAAATCCAAGTATATAACCTGCATTTATGTCTCTTAAAAAACGTATTTGAAATGACTAAGTCGTTGATTGTGCAAAATTCAATCATTCTCTCTCCAGCTCCATTTCTGTCTCCAAGTCTATGCTTTCCAACTACCAAATCTTCTTCTCTGTTCCCAACTTTTGCATTCCAGTCACCCATCATTATCAATGCATGTTGATTGCATGTTCGATCGATCTCTGATTGTGAAAGTTGATAAAAATCTTCTATATCCTCTTCCTTGGCTCTGGTTGTTGGTGCATATATCTGAATGATAGTGGTATTCACTGGACTTCCTTTTATGTGTATGGATATTATCCTGTCACTCACAATATTGTACTTCAAGATGGATCTAGCAATGCCTTTTTTAACTATAAAAGCAATTCCATTTTTTCTCACCTTTTCATCTCCAGAGTAATATACCATATGATCATCCGATTCAAAATGCCCCATGCCAGTCCAACTCATCTCACCAATGCCTAGTATGTCAATATTTATGCGTTCCATTTCTTCCTTAACAATATCTAATTTTCCTACAGTCATGGTTCTCACATTCCATATTCTAATCACTAGTGTCTGTTTACAACTGTTTATCTTCCTTTGTATTTCCATACTTGAAAGCTCCACCTCAGTTGCCCTTTCTGTTATCTACATGTGTTCTGTTGTACATAGGGTTTTCAGAGTCCTGCTATTTCAGAAGTGGGTGGCCAATCCTTCTTCCTAGTCTGTCTTAATCTGAATACTCAGATTTGGAGAAGTATCAGACAGACCAGCATTTTATAGAAAAAGTGAAAGGTATATCCCTTATTGTGGAGTTAACTATTAGTATCAGTGTTGTCCCTGCCTTTGCAACACGTGTCTTTACCCACTTATTTCCCTGCGTCACCATCCACCAGGATACCCATCCACTTGTACCCACTCCCTTCACATCTATCTCCCATTGACCAGTCCTTGATCTAATAGCTTATATATGAAGCATCCTTGGCTTCTGTGATTCCAAACACGTCAGCTTCTGGTAGTTTCTTATGTTGGAATTAGTGTCTCTGAAGTTTAGTGGTAATGTTTCCCAAGTGAAGGCGATGTGTCTTGTAGAACTGGTGTGTAGATAGGTTTTTCTTGGCCCTCGGCCTGCAGGCCCGAACGACTTCTGCTCTGTGCGGGTTTGGCCTCTTCAATGTTACCTGGGAAATTGCGGGGAGTTCTTTCTATGGACCCTTCAGCTGCCCGGCGTCTCCGCCAGTCAGACTCTTTATGCCCCCACTAAGCATCCTGAGGAAAGACTTCCGTGCGGGTAGTCGGGGCATAAAGAGTCTGACTGGCGGAGATGCTGGGCAGCTGAAGGGTCCATAGAAAGAACTCCCCGCAATTTCCCAGGTAACATTGAAGAGGCCAGAGTCATATAGAAAGGGAAAATCTCAAATTTAGACATTTTATTTTTTTTGTCAATTCTTCTAGTTCTTTCCTTTATGAGTACACCTTCAATTTAGAAAGTTGTAATTCACATTCTCAGCTATGAATATGGCACTGATACCAGTTAACTAGTATTAGCCTATCTTGTGAAAATCCCAAATTGCTGACAACATTGTAGCCTTTATAGTGAAAATCAATAAGTTAAATTGGCTAGAACAAATAAGGTGACAGAGGGTAATGAAGAATGGCAGAAAGAAAGAAAAACCTGCACTTTACAAACCAATAAAGTCACGCAGTTAACATAGTAACTTGATGAGACATATTGGATAGAAAATTATATGTTTCAAAAGTGGTAGCCTTGGATTTTATTACTTTCTCCTGTGGAGTTAAAAGTAGGGTTTCTTTTTTAGTATTTCAGCTTGGTGAAAACTCAGAATCTCATTCAAATTAGAATTACTGATAAATTCATTTTCCAAAAGTGTTCAGGACATGGAGCCCGGTAATTGGAACACTTTCCAGAAAATGTTTCATTTTCACAAGATTGAATAACAAATCAATTACTTATTAGCAGTATTACTCTCTGAACAAGGTGTTCTAGCTGATATGAACTTCAGATATGTATTAAGGATCTGATTGAATAAATACAAAACTAAATATTATTCATCAATGTTGAGTCCTTATGCTGAATTTACATGCTGTAAACCTTATGAACAACAGATGTGCACTTTGCTCTGTGGGGCACATCCTCAAGATCTTAGCTATGCTAGACACCATTGTTGCAGTCACTTTGTCAATTCATTTTATTGAGTGTCTTCATCTTTCTCTGACTTTGCATTTTTGACATCACAATGTATTTTTCTAAGAACTAGCCCCTCCTGATGTTGTTTTAGTTGTTAGGTGCCATCAAGTTAAATACAACTCTTAGCGACCCTATGAATTAAAGATCTACATCCTGTTCTAGACTTTCTCACTTGCTGATACACAAACACCCATTGCAGCACTAACTGTCAATTCACCAGGTGAAGAGTCTTCCTCTCCTTCGCTGATTCTCCATCCTTTCCAGCCGCATGCCCTTCTCCAAGGAGTAGTTCCTCCTAGCAACATGTCCAAAGTATGTGAGGCCCAAATTTTCTGAGATATTCACCACCTTTCTCTCTAAGAAGTGCCATGGCTGTATTTCTTTCAAGACATTTGTTTGCTTGTTTGTAAAAAAGTCATTAATTTTTGCACATTTTCCTCCCGTTTCCTCTCTTCCTCCTCCCCAGTTCACTTTGCAATGCAGCTCTTGTTCTGGATTGTTGTTATACATAACATGCCTAATCATAAATTCCTTCTAAATAGTTCTTTTCCTTATCTCTTTCAGTGTACTGTTCATTACTTATCCACTCTTTTCTTATTTTCCTGTTACCAGCTCCCATGTCAGTCTGTTTTAAAAGAGTGGTGCTATGCAGTATTTGTCCTTTTCTGACTGAGATATTTCACTCAACATGATGTCCTCCAGGCACACCTTATGTTGTATAATGTTTTACCAGTTCATTGTTTTCAATGCTGTATAATTTTCCATTGTGTGAGTGTACTGTAGTATTGTTTTTTTGATGGTTCATGGGATATTTAAAACTCTTTTCCAATGGCCCAGTTGAAAGGTATTGAGTCTTCTTTTGCCATCCTATTTATTCTCCAACTATCAGATGCATATGAAGTAATAGAAAATACTGCGACTTGAATTAGGTACACTTTAGTCTTTATTTTTTAAAATTTCTTTTAATTATAATATTAGCAAGTGTTTATAGAAAGGTTAGGTTTTCATTCATAATTTGTTGTACATTTTTCTCCCTCTCTCTAACTTACTCCTTCTCCAGAATACTTCATAATGAACTTTTTGTTTCAAATTGTTAATCATCATACATACAATGGCTAATCATACATACCATTCAGACAATCCGTACCCTCATCTGTACAGTGCAGTGTTCATTGTCTACCCACTTTCCCCCTCAAACCTACATCTTCTGACAAGTCCCTGTGTGTGACCTAGCATCTTAGTCTTTAAACTAATGTCCTTGCTTTTTAGCCCTAATAAAAGACCTTGACAGCAGATTTTCTCTGTGTAACAAGATAAAAATAGGAATAAATATCTATTTCTTTAAAATAAAATGGCCAATGAAAACCTTAAGAATAGCAGACTGATGCTGTTTGTAGAAATAGCAAGCGGCAAGTGGGAATGGCCATATCTGACTTTTAGCAACTTCCTAGAGGGGAAATATCCCTGTCCACAACATCAATAACACAAATCCAATTCCTATGAGGTCAGATATGTATTCACATTCCTTTATGACCTTTATTCATCTCAACACCAATCTTATTAATTTGTTTGGTTCAAAATGTATTTTGGTAGCCTGCAGACCACACAGAACCATAACAGAAAAGTCAAGACAGCACCCTAAATGTGCACACAAGCAACTTAAGGTGCTTTAAGTGTTTAACATCAAGGCTTTAAGTGTTCCCAAATTCTCAGTCCTGCCAATATTGACTTTTCTTTCCAATTGTCCAACAAAGTTCTCAGTTCTGCCAATATTGACTCTTCACCCAATTGTCCAACAAAATTCTCAGGCTTGCCAATACTGACTAGTTCTTCTCCCTCCTATCCCTCATCTTATGTCTTGTCTGTAATGCAACTTTGCCTTCTGGTGTCTCAAACATGTCCTACATTTCACTGGATTGAAAAAGTCTCTTCCCTGTCCTAGTAGGGAAAGAATTCTGATTCTTCTGGCTAGAGCTATTAAATTTGTTGGTGAGACTAGCCAATCCTCTTGTAGACTGTTGAGACTAACCAATGATCTTGTGGAATGATAGATAACCAGTCCCTTTGTGGGTAAGCCACCTTACTCCATTCATATAGTCCTGCCCATTCACATAAGATGTCATCCATGCTAGAAAAGCCTTATTGAAAGATAAACTCCAAACTGTTACAAACAGTGTTGGAAGATGGAGGCTAAAAGGCATTCAAAATATCACTGGGAAAAGGCTGGATAAACCTCCCCCCAAGTACCACACAACTCTACAATTCTTGGTAAAACTGGAATCTATCAATTTGAAATGGGTAATTTGAAGATAGATATCCTAGATATTCTCATAGATATCCTAGATATCCACATAGATATGCATGATATCCACTAACAATTGTTTTCAAAACTCAAACTCTCAGCCTCTGAGTTGGCTTTTGACTCATAGTGACTCTCAGTTAGGTTACTGAAGCTGTACATCAAAACCAAGGGAAACTGTCCATCTTTCTCTCTCAGAAGTGCCAGTGTATTTGAACCATCAGAGAAGTGTGGCCTTTGGGTTAGCAATGTTGTTCACTAGGAAGCATATTACCAGAGATTTGACTCCTACTGACCCTATGTACAACAGGATAAACATTGCCTATTCCTGCATTCTGAAGCACTTGCTAAAGAAAGTAAAAACCTGTAGTCTTCAATATGGATTGAAGGCCAACATCAAGAAGACAAAAATTCTCATGACTGGGTCAGTTGGCAGCACTGTGACAGATGTAGAAGAGATTAAGGCTGTTAACAATTGCAGCTTGCTCAACTCTATAATCAACACTCTTTGCACCAGAAGTCAGGAAATCAAAAGATCAATTGCTTTAGACAAAACTGCTGTCAGGCACCTTTCCAGAGTACTGAGAAGCAGCAATGTCAGTCTAGAGACTGAAATGTGCCTGATCCAGGCCATGCTATGCCTCCAAGAGCTGGATAATGAATAAGGATGATAGAAGAAGAATTGATGCCTTTGTTTTGTAGTGCTTGAGAAGAGTCTTGGACATACTAAGGACTGGCAAGAAAACAAAAACAAATAGGTCAGTCTTAGGGTGAACCTAAGTTTCTTCTTGGATGCTAGGATTTTGAAGCTCTGTCTTACATACTTTTGGCATGTGGCCAAGAGGGACTGATTCTTGAAGAAGGACATCATACTCAGAATGGTGGAGGGACAGCGCAGAAGAGGAAGACCTCAGATGAGATGGGTTGATACACTAACTAGGGCCATGGGGGTAGGTGTGTCAGATCTAGCAAGACTGGCTTAGGACAGGGCAGACCTCAGAGCTATTGCACGAAGGATAGC
The DNA here is from genome assembly GCF_000299155.1 of Elephantulus edwardii. Taxonomy (NCBI): domain Eukaryota; kingdom Metazoa; phylum Chordata; class Mammalia; order Macroscelidea; family Macroscelididae; genus Elephantulus; species Elephantulus edwardii. The sequence goes on along the minus strand of NW_006400066.1, from coordinate 565,806 downwards.
TATGAGTAGCAGATAACTTGACAGTCCATGACCACAAAAATAACAGCAACAACATTCCTGCATCCTCCTCACAATCATTGTTATGTTTGAGCCTAATGCTGAAGTCATGTGTTAATTCACCTTGCTGAGAGTCTTCCTTTATTCCTTAACCTCAGCCTTATCCAGAGTGAATCCCTTTTTTATGGACTGCTCCCTCCTGAAAACATGTATAGATGTTCATCATCCTTACTTATAAGAAGGGTCCTCTCATATTTAAAAAAAATACATAGTGATTTCTAGGAGGAAATGAATTTAAATCAATAAATAAAATGATCTCTTTAGAAGAGGATGCAAAAATTAGAGTAAGTACCACTTACCTTTTTTTTTTTAGTTTAAGGGTTTTTTGGGGGGTTTTAATTGTTTGCATATATTTGGAATGGGATCATAGTAAACACAATATATTACTTATCCATACCTAAAAAAATCTTCATCCTAGTTTGGACAATATTTAGAACACCAATCCTATTTCATAGTTGGAAAACAATCCAATGATAAATGCTGATGAAAACCATTAGTCTTGCAAAACAACATTAAGTTGTTTAAGTAGAGAGACAGGGATTGCTTAATGAAGCATGTCTCAACAATAAATAGCAATAATAATATAAAAAAGCCACTCCTTTGTACTCCACTGAGCATTTATCGCACATCCCAGAGCATCAGAAATTAGAACTGAGAATATTTAATTACATTACTAATTTCAGTGAAACAGAGGGAGATCCTCAACAAATAGTTTGATACAGTCCCTGAAACGATAGGCTCGAGTGTGTCACAGATCATGAGGATGGATGGTACAGGATTAGACAAGTTTTCAATCTATCCTTTCAACAAAACCTAACAACAATAGCATAAGTAAAGTAATAAAATTTTAAAAATCCTTAAAGGGGCATTTTGTTCATTGTGCAAAAGAGAAAAACCATTGTGATCATCATAATTTTTTAAAAAATTCATTTATATGTGAAACAATGAATGGAAATTCAATTTTTCTGCAAACTTTTGTTAAAATATCAAT
>NW_006400066.1:520901-564658 GCF_000299155.1 Elephantulus edwardii | reverse complement strand
GGCTTTTTTTGGTTTGTATTAATTTTTTTTTAAAGTGTGTCCTTTGCAATTCAGATTTGCTTGTACTAGGAGCAACATCTACTTCCTAAACAAGCCTCTGGAAACTATATGAACTCTGAGAAAGGACAATAGTTATAGAAAGGCTTAAGGTATTTTGTTCATAGGGATGCTATGAGTTGTCCTCAACTAGAAAGCAATCAACAACAACAACTGACAACTCAGGATATATTTAATTTCTTTCTACGATACTGCATTTCAGAGGTATAAATTCTTTCTTCCTAGCCATTATTGTTGTTATGTGCCACTCAGTCAACTATACTTCACAGCGACTATAAACAACAGATCATAACCCTGTCCTATTCTGTGTTACCCTCATGACCTCCCCCATGCTCCAATCAATTCTTATGGCATTGTGTCAATCTATCTCATTCAGAGACTTCTTCTCTTTCTATGACCAGTTACCTTTCAGAGTATGATATCTTTTACCAAGAACTAGCTCTTATTGACAATATACTCAAAGCATGTGATATGAACTATATGCTTGTTACACTTCCTCAAGGACAAACTGGTTTGTACATTTGATAGCCCATGGTATATTTGATACTCTTTGTCTACACAAATATTCAAAGATACCTATTGCTCTTTGACTTTCCTTATTCATTTTTCAACTTTCAGATGAATACCAAGCAACTGAAAAAATCTTCTCTTGGATTAACTGCACCTTAGTCTTTAAACAGATATCATTGTTGTTACTACTTTAAAGAAGTCCTTGGCAGCAAATTTTCCCAATGAAAATTGACTTTGGATTCTTTTTTTTAAAAGCCAATTACAATATATCGATTGATTAATTAATTAATAGCAACTATTGCAATTTATCTACATTGCAATTCATAAATTCACCACAATATATTGATTCATCAATTCATAATAAGCATTAAACAGTTAATTGTTATTTATTTACACTGCAATTCATAAATCCATCACAACGTATTGCTTAATCAACCATGGAGAACACTCACTGATCCCAGGATCCCAACTCATCTCCTTCTTTTGCCTCTCATGATCTTTGGTCCAGTCTAGGGGTTCTTAGTTCAGCAGTTTGATGTAGCCAGGATTCATCAGTGTGGGCAGAATCCTTCTCTGTTTCAGTAGTGCATGTCCATCAGTGTAGGCCAGAGTTCTTGGCTCTGAAAAGAGCCTTTAGGTCTTTAGCTCCCAAAAGAGCCTTTGGGTCTTCATTGTTCAGCTCATTATGAAGTGTAGAGAGAGAGATTTCCTGGGCACACACAGTTTATCTACTCTGGCTTCCCAGCTTTACATTATTGTAAGGCAAGTGGGGTGTGCTGGGACATGTTGAATAACAATATGGGTTTGATCAATCATGTTCAATACTAGCTGTGTTTCCTTGGCAACATGGCAGTAACCAGTCATATCTTCTTATAAATGATCCTCACCTGTTGTGGTCACCGGGGCCCCAGAGCCACAAAGAATTTGTTTAACAAGTCTTAACATATTTGTTTTATTTCTAACCTATAAGATAACAAGTTCTTAACATATTTTTTATTTCTAACATATAGCAGATTCCAAATATATTTCTTATTCTTAAATTTACAAGTTATGTTCTCTTAGCAACACAGACAGTAACAAGTTACATTCCCTTATCAGGATTCACACATGCTAAGGTCAACAGCTTTACAGCAAGTTATCAGTTACATTCCCTTATCAAGCGTTTGCACCTATTGTAGTCAGTGGTGCTCTCAGTCTCAAAGAGACCTATTTAGATATATTAAACTGCTAGTATATTTTTCATAAATATTCTTATTTCTATACTTAAGCATCAAGTTCATGATAATATTTTCCCACAGCAAACATTTCATGTTTTATTTTGATTCTTTACTACTGATACTACGGGTACTGATCTTTAATTATACTGGTTTATTTACAAAATTCAAATACATTGTTTCCCAGAACAGATTATTCTAATTTTCCTCACTCTTCAACCCATCAAATTATACAACTCCATTGTTAATTGCCCTTACCCCTGCGCTTCATCATCCCTCTGCTTCCCCCCTCCCCCTCCTCTTGATCCGTATACTCATTCTACAATAATGGTTTTATACAATATTTGTCCTTGTGGGACTGAATTCACTCAGTCTCTCCCAAGTTAGGTAATAATTTACAAAATCATTGCTCCTGCATGCTGTGTAGTGTTCCATTGTGTGAATGTACCATAATTTCTCAATCCATTCATTTGTGGTTGGACATTTGGGCTGTTTGCATGTTCTTGTGATGGTGAATAATGTTGCTATGACATTGGTGTACAAGTCTTCATTTGTGCCTCAGTTCTCATTTTCTCAGTGTATATTCCAAGTATTCTGAGGCTCTGTCTAACATACTTTGGACATGTTGTTAAGGAGGGACTGGTCCTTGGAGAGGGACATCATACTTGGTAGGGTGGAGGGACAGTGCAGGAGGGGAAGGCCCTATATGAGGTGGATTGATTCAGTGACTGGGGTAATCGGGATGGGAGTGTCAAAGACAGTGGGATTGGCACAGGACAGAGCAGAGTTTAGGGCTGTTGTACATACGGTTGTTAATGAGTCAGAGGCACCTCAATGGCACATAACAACAACATACTAAAGTACAAAGTTGTCAATGTTAATAGACTATCCATATTGTTTCTGTAGACTAATGGTAAGAAGTTGTGCTGTAATTCCAAAGGCATGTGATTCAAATCTACCAGCTGATTCCTGGAAGAATTGATAATCTTCTCCCATGCAATTTACTGCCTCTGAAAACTCTGGAGGGTTAGATTGGAGTTGATTCTGACTCAAAAGTGTAGTTTGAAAATATAACCTTTATGATGTATTTAACACTATAGATTTCAAATAAGATATTTTACCAAACCCAGGGTGGGGTGATTTTAACCTGTGGCCCTCGGGCCTGGTTTAAATTTTTTTTTTCAAACATTCTTCTAAGTGGAATAACACTTCTAAGTGGTTTGTGCGTTTCTGTACAGAGGTAATTCATGGTTGCTGTGATGCTAAACACTGTGACACTGCTGTGACAAATACCTTTATGGTTACCCATGGTGGACAATGTTTGATTGATGGAGCTTCCCCCAGTTAAAACAAGCCTGGAAACAGAAGTGACACCCACTTCCAAGATAGTTTGCATCTGGAAACTCTATGATCAGTGCTCAGGTCTTTCATTCATAGGGTCACTATGAGTCATTTATGACTTGACGGCACTTAACAACAACAACAACAACAGATTGCATGATAAAGTTTTGCAAAAGAAATTACCTATTCATATGAAATATATTTTAATTTAGTAAGTTAAGAAGGTCTCTTTTTATTTTATTGACTATGAAAAAGCATTCAATGTATGTATTATAACAAATTATGGCTAATATTGAGAAGAATGAGAATCCCAGAAAGCTTCCCTGTGATCATATAAAATTTGAACTTTGGGACCTTAAAAAAAAATTTGAACTTTGACCAAAAGTTGTTGTCTGAATGGTGCAAGGGACCTCTCTGGTTTAAAATTAGGAAGGGTGTGGTGTGTATTAAGGTTGCATCCTTTCTTCATGCCTAGTCAATCTGTATGCTGAGAAAATGATTCATGAAGCTTGACTCTATGGAGAAGAATGTGTCATCAGTATTGGAGGAAGATTATATTATGCAGATGACACAATGTTGTTAGCTAAAAGTGAGAGCATATGAAATACTTGCTACAGAAGCTCAAGGTCTACAGCCTTCAGGATGGATTACACCTCAAGATCAAGAAAACAAAGGTCCTCACCAAAAGACCAATAGTCAACATTGTGATAGATGGAGAAAGGATTGACTCTAAGTGATTTCATGTTTCTTGGATCAACAGTCAACACCCTTGGTACCAGCAGTCAGGAAATCCGTGGCATATTGCATTAGGAAAATATGCTCACAAGGATCTCTATAGAATAATGAAAACAATGATGTCAGTTTGAAGACTAAAGTGTACCTGATTCATGCCATGGTCTTCCTAATCACCTGCATGGAGAGCTGTAAAACGAATAAGAAAAAAAATGCTGCTAGTATTTAATGACTTGTTAAAAGAACATTTATCTTGGGAAAAGTGTAGCTAGAGTGCTTCTTGGAAGCAAAGATGACAGAACATTGTCTTTTATACTTTGGACATGTAGCTAGGTGAGGCTATTCTTTGGAAAAATACATCATGCTTGGGAAGATGCAAGGCCAGTGAAGGAGAGGAAGACCCTCGATGAAATGGACTGACATGGTGACTTTGGCCATGGGTTCTACTGTGTTGGAGATGATGAGGATGACACAGGATAATGCAGGGTTCAGGTCAGCTGTTTATAGTGTAGCCATGAGTTGTCCTCAACTTAATGACACCTAATAACAACAACAATAACATATACTTGGGCCTTACAAGATGTAGTGCACAAGAATCAAGTTTGTTGTATTTGTGGGAAAAGCTTGATACTATTAGAAAAGAGGCAAAGCCAGACTTTAGTATAGACAATTAATTGCTCACATGTACATTTAAACGGAAGCTGAATAAATTTAAAAATGTCCACAAGAGATTAAGCACCTTTGTGCATATATCCCAATTTAATTCAGAGTTCATACCAGAATAAATTTGACATATTAAAAGTTAATTGCCCAAAACTAGATGTGTTGCGAGATGACATCAAAGGCATTGTGAAGAAATGAAGTTGTTGTTTTGTTAAGTATCCTTGAGTCGGAACTGACTCATAGCTGACCCTCCAGCAGGCTTTCAGAGGCCATCAATTGCACGACGAGAGACTGACCATAGTTCTCCTATGGAGCAGCTAATGGATTCAAACAGTGTGCATTCAGGTTTGCAGTGCAGGTACTTACTAGTAGACAATAAAAAATGTGAAATCCTGTGTGAAAAACAATGTAAACAAACCAGAATAAAATAAAAATTTTATTTAAAAAGTGAAAGAAGGGAAAGAGCAAAAAGGATGTTAAAAGAGACCCTGAATTTTCCCCCCAAATGTAAGATTGTTTTTGCAAAAGGAGGAAGTCACGAAGTAAAAGAACCCCCAAAATTTAAAAGGATAACTGAGAAGAGAAAATGGATTTTGGCAATGAAATGTGCACAGACCTGGTGTTAGAAAACCAAAAGAGAATAGCGTGATTTGTATTACCCGAGCTTAAAGGGAAAAAAAAAAGTCAGGAGCCCAGCAAAAATAGAATTAAGATGGCAGGAATTCAGAGAGACACTACCAAAAACACTTGATGTTTGACTATTTCAGGAAGTAATATAATATTAAGAATGATGTAAGAGGACTCCTGATGATGCCCTCCCACTCCAGTGAGTCCTGACTCTGCTCACCTGCCCTGGTGATTCCTGACGTTGCCAGTGCCAGGGACCTGATGTGCTCTGGGGAGCGACGTGTGTCAGTGAGCCACCCTGGAATTTGAGGGAGGTACTTTGTGGGGAGTCACTGCTGTTTGGTTGATTCATGTAGGACCCCTTAAACTCAATCAGAAGGTAAAGAGACAGCTGGAGCTCATTCTCAAAGGGAAAACCAAGGCTTCCTGGTTTTCCAATCAGGTTTGCATGGTCTGCATTTTACCTCCTCATGTCCAGTCTTAACTGCCATTAGCCTGGAGCACCTTGGACTGTCCTAACTGTGGCAGTTGTCTGACAGAGGAGAATGCTTTCACAGGCCTTTTCTCTACCAAACTGAAATAGATCTTCTCTTGGGTCAGAGGGCAGAGAGAACCCAGACAGGGTAGCTTCCCTACCCTCCTTTGGAGCAGTGACTTCAGATCAAGAACCTGCTTTCACCTCAGGCACAAAAAACCCTACCACAGCAATAACAGGCTATGTCATCCTCTACAAGAAGAAATAAAAAAAATGAAAAGAAAAATTTCTTGAAACAAATGACAATGAAAACACCACTTACCAAAACCTCTGGGAAACAGCCAAAGCAGTAATCAGAGGTCAATTTATAGGAATAAGCGAACACATCAAAAGGTAGGGGGAAAAAGACCATTGACTCTTGACTCTTTAGCCCAACATCTACAACAAATTGAAAAAGAACAGCAAGAAAACCCAACACCCTCCAAAAAAACCCCCTGAAATTATAAAAATAAGGCAGAAAGAAATGTAATAGAAAACAGAAAAACAAGTGAAACCATCAACAAAACCAGGAGTTGGTTCTTCAAAAAGGTCAATAAAATTGACAAATCACTAGCAAAACTAAAAAAGGAAAAGAAGAAAAGGGCACAAATAATCTGAATAAGAGATGAAATAGGCGATGTCACAATGAAACCAACTAAAATAAAAAGGTTAACAATGGAATATTATGAAAATTATACTCAAACAAATACTAAAATCTAGAGAAAATGGACAAATACATAGAAATTAACAAACTATTTAAACTGACACAAACTAAAATTGAACACCTGAACAACCTATTACAAAAGAAGGATCACAAAAAAAAAAAAGAAAGAATCACAAGATTAGATATTTAGGAGTAAAGTCAACTAGAAACACAGAGAAAATTATAAGACATTGCTACAAGAAACAAAAAGAGACCTTGAGAAATCAAAGGATATCCCTTGCTCATGGATAAGAAAACTCAATATTGTGATAATGACAATCCTACCAAAGGCAATCTACATGTTCAGTACAATCTCAATACAAATACCTATTCCATTCTTCAACGAGATGGAAAAGGCAATCTCCAATTTCATTTAGAATAAAAAGAGACCCCTAATAAAGCACTCCTTTAAAAAAAACATGAGGTAGGGGGTATCTCAATCCCTGATTTCAAATCCTAATACACTGTTTTGGTGGTGAAGACAGTGTGGTACTGGTACAATGATAGACAAATAGATCAATGGAATAGAATTGAGAATCCAGAAATCAACCCATCTACCTATGGTCAACTGATTTTTGACAAGGAGATGAAATCAGTTAAGTGGAGAAACAACAGCCCTTTTAACAAGTCATGTTGACAAAAATGGAAAATCATCTACAGAAAACTCAAGCAAGACCCCACACCTCACACCATGCACAAAAACCAACTCAAAGTGAGTCAAGGACCTAGTACTAAAACCAAGGACTATAAACTTTATTAGAGAAAAGCTTGGAAGAACCCTTGAAGCCCTAATCCACAATATGAACAGTCTTCCAAGCATCCTAAAAAACCTACAACCAAGAGAGGATAAAAGATATGAATAGGAACTTTTAAGAATCAAATCCTTATGCACATCCAAAATTTTCTCCAACAGGGTAAAAAGGAAATCTCTGTAGATGTTCATTGAAATGAAAAATAAATTAATTAATTAATTTTTAAAACCCCACAACAATAAATAATGATATTTTTGGATGTTCCCTCTAAAAAAAAAATAAGGAAATCCACAGACTGGGAAAAAATATTTGGTAATGACATGTCAGATAAGGGACTTATAAAAGGAATTTATAGAATACTCAAGCACCACAAGATAAAGGTAAACAACCCAGTTGCAAAATAGGCACAGGATATGAACAGGCACTTCACCAAAGAAGACATTCAGACGGCAAATAAACACATGAAGAAATGTTCAATATCCCTAGCTCTAAGAGAGATGTAAACCAAAACAACTATGATCTCACCCCAGTAACAATAGCAAAATTCAACAGAGCAGCAAACAACAAACGCTAGAGAGGTTGTGGAGAAACTGGAAGCCTTATTCACTGTTAGTGGGAGTGTAACATTATGCAACCACTATGAAAGGCAGTATGATGCTCTCTCCAAAAGTTGGAAATAGAAATTTCATTTGACCCAGCAATTCCACTACTGGGAATATACTCTAAACTAGCCGTTACTGTCACCCAAGTAGATATATGCACACCTGTGTTTATTGCTGCTTTGGTAACGATAGTGAAGAGTTGGAGACAACCCAAGTGCCCATCAACAAGCAAATTGATAAGAGAAGCTGTAGTATATTCATGCAATGGAAAATTATGCCTTACTGAAAAACAATGAACTCATGAAATATTATACAAAATGAGTGACCTTGAAGGACATTATGCTGAGTGAAATATCTCAGTCACAAAAGGAAAATTACTGCAAAATGCCACTGTTATAAAACAGGACTGACTTGGGGGTTAGGGGAAACTAAGAAGAGAGGGGATAAATAAACAGACAAGGGAGAGAACTGTATAAAAAGAATATATGATTAGGTATTATTGGCATGACAAGAGTCTAGAATAAAAGCTGCATAGTAAAGTGGATGGGAGTGGGAGACTGTATAACAAGGAAATAATTTTTTTTTTCCAAAGAGAAAAATGAACTAGATGGAGAGAGGAGGCAGGGAGGAAAATGTGTAACAATGAATGAATGGAAATTCAAGTTCTCTATAAACTTTCATTAAAATATCAATAAAGAAAAAAAGAATAACATAAGATCAGGCCATGCAGTTTTGGTTTATCAAGCAATATAGGATTAGGACTGATCACACTCACATGATCTAATCAGACGATCTGTATTTGAATAGGATGGGGAAGCTGACTCTCTTGTGTTTCATTAGATATTGACTTGGGTGTTGATGTGACTGTTTCTCCCATTCTGGCTTGTAAGAGACAACTTATACTTACTAGTCACCTAAGACAGATGTATGAGAAGAACACTGACAGTAAAATAGGGCAGTAGAGAAACTTACATAGTTCTGGAAACACTTATATTAAAGGGAATCTAAGCATGTGGCAATGAGGCAGGGTCATTCTTAGATGTGAATTTCGTGTTCGGGTTCTTCACTCATACAAATCCATTCTCAGCTCCTGGTACATGCCCTAAAGATCGATTTTATTGCTCAAAGGTACTGGGAAGTTTGAAAATGTGTAATGTTTAAGTTTAAATTAGTTAAGACGCATATGTCATTTCATTCTATCTTCTCTGCACTTTAGCATTTTTTTTTTTTAATTTGGTGGGTTTTTTTTTTTTTTTTTTAATGCCAGGTATACTGGAGTGGCCGTGGTATATTACTGTTCTTGCTGTAAGTGATCAAGCCTGAGCCAGCTCATAATTAACCCTTCAGTTGGTTTTCAGAGGTCTCATGAGAAGATATTGTCCACTTTCTCCCCCAGGGCAGCTGATGAATTCAAATTACTTGCTGTTGGGATTACAACTCAACTCTTTAACAGCAAGCCACTAGAGCTCATAGTTTGTTAGAGATCTAACTTTTAAAAGTAAACTTGCCAAAATATTTAGTTATATCTTCTGGAGGGACATATTTAGATGTCATGAAGTTTCTTCTGTGTAGTATTGAACAATACAGATATTTTCTAAAATTGTAATAAAAAATGAAATTAAAGAAGATAAGTACCCTCAGTTTTTCATTATTGTTAAAAATGAAAAATATTTTTTTATTGTGTTAATACTTTTAGGCCTCTTGAAATATTAGGTAGTGTGAAAAGAGGAGATTTTACAAATTTTGGGATTCTGGTTGCAAGTATATACACTAAGATGTATACAGTACAACTAATACAGTCAGCTCACATGCTTAGGATTTTGTAAAGAAATATCTGACTCTGAAATATGTACAATTATTGACTAGTTCATTATTTTCTTACCATTAAGTGCTGTACTTTCCAAGTATATAATGTATAAGAAATTCTTCAAAATGTTCAATGAGCTACTATTATTTTATTGACATTAATATTTAGCAAATTATCATGTATTAAATGTATTAGTAATTTTTTTTTAAATAATCTATTATATATTTTTAAAAAGGATTTCTTTACCCACGTACCAAGAAGGGTTTTTTTAAATCTTCCAAGTATAATGAGATTGTCTGCCTATTATAAGGCTCCTCAATCCTTGTGTATTATAATTGTGTAGAGAGCTGAAGTCAGAGGATAAAAAATAAACAACTTGCTTTACATTTCTCGAGCTGTGAGAACTGAAAAGCAAATTTAAGCCTCAAGTTGCAATACTATAAGATGCTGTGAGCAATACACTGATAACCTAGGAAGCATTGTTGTTGTTGTTATGTGCCATTGAGTCGTTTGAGACTGATAGGGACCCTATATACAAGAGCCTTAAACATCATTCTATCCTGTGCCAACCTTGCTGTCTCAAACACATTCATTCTCACCACTCCACTCACAGAATCGATCTATCTCATGGAGGATCTTCCTCTCTTGCGCCGTCCCTCCACTCTCCCAAACATGATGTCCCTCTCCAAGGAGCAGTCCCTCCTTGCAACATGCCCAAAATATGTCAGACGAAGCTTCAGAATCCTTGACTCCAGGGAACATTCTGGCTTCATGCTCTCCAGGACAAACCTATTTGTTCTCCTAGCAGTCCATGGTATATTCAACATTCTTCTCCAGCACCACAACTCAAAGGCATCAATTCTCTTGACATACTAGGTATTGGCGAAATAAGATGGCTTGGCATGGCACATTTGAATCAGATGATTATATGATTTACTATGCTGGGGATGAAAAGGTGAGGAAAAAATGGGGTTGGTTTCATATTTAAAAAAATCATTTCTAGATCTATCCTGAAATACAATGTGGTAAGCAACAGGATAATATCCATATGCATACAAGGAAATCCAGTGAATACCACTATCATTCAAATATATGCACCAACAACTAGTGACAAAGAAGAGGAAATAGAAGATTTTTACCAATTTTTTCAGTCAGAAATTGATCAAACATGCAATCAAGATGCATCAATAATAATGGGCAATTGGAATGCAAAAGTTGGGAACAGGGAAGAAGGATCAGTAGCTGGAAAACATGGGCTCGGTGAGAGAAATGAGGCTGGAGATAGAATGATAGAGTTCTACACATTCAATGATTTATTCATTGCAAATACCTTTTATAAGAAACATAAACGCAGGCTATATACATGGATTTTACCTGATGGTATGCATAGGAATCAAATCGATTACATTTGTGGAAAGATTCACTGGAGAAGCTCAACATCAGCAGTGAAAACCAGGCCGGGTGCTGATTGTGGGACAGACCACCAACTACTCATATGCAAATTCAAGCTGAAGTTGAGGAAAATTAAGTCAAGTCCACGGGAACCAAGATTTGACCTTATGTCTGTCCCACTCGAATTTCAAAACCATCTCAGGAACAGGTTTGAGGCCTTGCGCACCGATGAATGTAGATCAAATGAACTCTGGGAGGATATCAATAAAATTGTCCATGAAGAATGCAAAAGATCATTACAAAGGCTAAAGAAGAAAAGACCAAGATGGATGTCAGATGAGACTCTGAGTATTGCATTAGAGTGCTGAGAAGTCAAAGCTAAAGGAAGAAATCAAGAAGTCAAAGAACTGAATAGAAAATTGAAAAGGGCACCTCAGGACGACAAAGCAAGATACTATAATGAAATATGCAGACAGTTGGAGTCAGAAAATCAAAGGGGCCGGACTCTCTCAGGGTTTCTTAAGCTGAAGGAGTTGAAAAACAAATTCAAACTATGCGTGGCAATACTTAAAGATAGTTTGGATAGAATGTTGAATGATCCAGGAAGTATAAAAAAAGAGGGAAGGAGTACACAGAGTCACTGTATCAGAAGGAATTGGCTGACACAGAGGAATTTCATGAAATAACATATGAGCAAGAACCTATAGTGATGAAAGAGGAAGTTCAAGTTGCTATGAAGGAATTGGCAAAAAACAAGTCTCCAGAAGTTGACATCAATCTAATTGATTTATTTCAAAAAACAGACGCTGCACTGGATGTGCTTACTAAGTTGTGCCAGGAAATACGGAGGACAGCCAGCTGGCCAACTGACTAGAAGAGATCGATATTTGTTCCCAATCCAAAGAAAGGTGACCCAACAGAGTGTGGAAATTATCGAATGATATCATTGATATCACATGCAAGCAAGATTTTGCTGAAAATTATCCAAAAACATTTGGAACAATATGTTAACAGAGAACTGCCAGATGTGCAGGCTGGATTTAGAAGAGGTACTAGGGATATTATAGCTAATGTTAGATGGATCTTGACAGAAAGCAGAGAATACCAGAAGAATGTCTGTCTGTGCTTCATTAACTATGCATAGGCATTTGACTGTGTGGATCACAACAAGCTATGGCTGACTCTGAGAAGAATGGGAATCCCAGAACATTTGATGTGTTAATGCGAAACCTATAATTGGACCAAGAGGCAGTCGTCAGAACAGAGCAGGGAGACACTGGATGGTTGAAAATAAAGAAAGGGGTCCATCAGGGATGTATTTTGTCTCCATACCTTTTCAATCTGTATGCAGAACAGATCATCTGAGACACTGGGCTGGCTGTATGAGGAGGAATGTGGCATCAGGATTGGTGGAAGAATCGTCAACAACCTGCATTATGCAGATGACACAACCCTGCTTACTGAAACTGAGGAGGACCTGAAGCGTTTGCTGCAGAAGGTCACAGATTGCAGTCTTCAATATGGATTGAAGCTCAATATCAAGAAAACAAAGATTCTCACCACTGGGCCAATTGGCAGCATCAGTATGGATGGTGGAGTGATTGAGATAGTTAACAGTTTTCGTTTACTTGCTTCCACAGTCAACATTCTTGGTAACAGCAGCCAGGAAATCAGGAAATGAATTGCACTGGGAAAATCAGCTGTGAGGGACCTCTCAATAGTACTGAAGTGCAATGATGTCAGACTGGAGACTAAGGTGTGCCTGATCCAGGCTATAGTCTTCACAATTACGTGCTATGCATCAGAGAGTTGGACAGTGAATAGGGATAATACAAAGATAATTGATGCCTTTGCATTGTGAATTGATGAGGAAGCATTAAGAAAAAAAAAGATGAAGAGAATACACAGACTCACTGCACCAATAAGAACTGACAATAAAAAATTTCAGAAAATATATGAATAGGAACCGATGATGATGATGAAGGAGGAAGTTGAAGCTTCTTTGAAGGAATTGGCAAAAAGTAAGGTCCCAGAAATAGATGGGATACCAATCAACTTGTTTCGACTAACGATGCAGCCCTGGATACAATCACCAGTCTATGTCAGGAAATTTGGAGGACAGCTGTGTGGACAATCAATCATTTGTTCACATTCCCAAAAAAGGTAATGTGGAAACTGTTGAACAGTATCATTGCTATCACATGAGAGCAAAACTTGAAAAAAATATCTAGAACAGTATATAGACAGAAAATCACCAGAAGTTCAAGCAGGATTTAGAAGAGGATATGGCACCAGAGATATCATTGCTAATGTTAGGTGGATCCTGACTGAAAGTAAAAAATGTCTAAGAATGTTTAATTGTGCTTTATTGACAATCCAAAGGCATTTAACTGTGTGGATGTTGTGGCTAACATTGAGAAGAGTGAGAATCCTCCAACACTGAATTGTGCTCATGCAAAACCTATGCCTAGACCAAGAGGCTGTTGTGAGAACAGAATAAGGAAGCACTACATCGTTTAAAATAAAGATGGTAGTGCATCAGGACTGTATTCATTTTCCATATGTTTTCAATCTTTATGCTGAGCAAATTATTCAGCAAGCTGGACTATATGAAGAAGAGTGTAAAATCAAGATTGGAGGAAGACTCAAGACAAAATAAAGACAGCAGGAAGACTTGTGTTATGCAGATGACATAATCTTGCTTCCAGAAAGTGAGGAGGACTTGAAACACTTGCTGCAGAATATCAAAGAATATAGCCTTCAATATGGATTGCATCTAAAGTTCATGAAAATGAAAAATCTTACCACTGGACTGATAGGCAAAATCATGATAGCTGGAGAAATGATTGACACTGTCAACAACTTCAACTTACTTGGATTCACAAGAGGAAATCAGAAGATGTATCACACTGGAAAAGTCTGTGGTTAGGGATCTCTCCAAATTATTTTGGAGTAATTATGTCTCTTTGAAGATTAAGATATGTCTGATTTAGAGCTAGACAAAGATGACACAATGATTAAGGGTGACAGAAGAAGAACTGATGCCTTTAAGCTGTGGTGTGGGAGAATATTGAATATCCATAGATTACCTAAAAACCAAACAAATAAATATGTCTTGGAGAATGTGCAGCCAGAGTTTTTTTTTGAGGAAAAGATGGTAAAGCTTCACATTACATACTTCAGGCATGTTGCTAGGAAGGGCTATTCCTTGGAGCTCAGAAAACCAGAGGATTGGTGAAGTAGAGGAAGACCCTCAACCAGATGAACAGATATAGTGACTTCCACAATAAGATCTAGTGTGTCAGGAAGTGTGAGGATGACACAGGATAAAACAGGATTCAGACCTGTTGTTCATAGTTGCTATGGGTTGTACTTGACTTCATAACACCTAACAACAAGCCTTGCATCATGAGAAAATTGACCTTTCACAAAGTCTCTAAACTATCATTGCAAAAACTTGTAAGAGACACTTGAATGCAAATGAGTTGCCAAACTTATTTTTAAAGTTTTTAAAACTAAATAAATGATTTTAACTGAAAATGTGGAGGTCATTGGAAAGTTTTAGAAAAAAATAATAGATACCCTTGACTTTTAGGTATTTGTAGTTGTTAGTTGCAGTCAAATTGATTTTAGCTCATAGCAATTCTATTAAAAACAGAATAAAATCCTGCCCAATCCTGTGCCATCCTCACAATCTCTCTTGTTTTTGAGCCTGTTATTACAGTTATTGTCAATCCAACTCATTGGAGATTCTTCATTAATCCTCTATTTTCCCAAGCATGGTGCCATTTCCCAGGAACTATTCCTTTCTGAAAACATACCCAAAGTATATGAGATGAAGTCTCACCATTTTCGTCTTCAAGGATCACCCTGGCACACTTTTTCTATGACGAATCTGTTTGTGTGGTTTTTTTTTTAGCAGTCCACTAAATATTCAATATTCTTTGCCAACATCACTATTCAATGATGTCATTTTTTTTGTCTTCCTTACTCATTGTCCAAATTTCACATACATATGAAGTAATGAAAATGCTATTGTTTAGGTTTGATGCATCTTAGTTTTTAACCTGAAATCTTTGTTTTTTAGCATTTTTAATAATCCCTTCACAGTGAATTTGTCCAGTGTAATATGTCATTTGATTACTGACCACCAGGGGTGCTGCTTGTGAATCTGAGTAAAATGGTATTTTTAACAACTTTAATTTTTTCCTCTATTTATCAAGATGTGAAGACTTACTTGGAGATGTAATCTAAGTTGAGGGCTACAGTCTTTGAGCTAAGGAGTATCAGAAGAATGTCTATTTGTGTTTCATTGATTATGCAAAGGTGTTTGCCTGTGTGGATCCCAACAAACTGTGGCTGACTCTGAGAAGAATGGGAATCCCAGAACACCTGATCATGCTAGTGCAAAACCTATACTTGGACTAGGAGACAGTTGTCAGAACAGAACAAGGAAAACTGCATGGTTCAAATTGGAATGTGTCTTATCTCCATACATTTTCAACCTATATGTAGAACAGATTATCTGGGAAGCTGGGCTGTATAAGAAGTGTGGCATCAGGTATGGAGGAAGATTCATCAACTATAATTAGCAAATAAACTTATTTGGATTCCTTTTCTTATTGTTTGTGTTGGCAAAGTCTTATTAAGAATCAGTTTTCACTGTACTGAATAAAACCATTATTGTAAAAAAAAAAGAAGGATAACTAGTAAAGCATGTATAGGGAACAGAGGTGGGATGAGGTGAGAGCAGAGGAGTGAGGATGTGTAGGGGCGAAATCCCAGAGTTGTGCAATTTTGTGAGTGGAGGGAGGGATTAAAGGAAATGGGAAAGATTCAGTGGGGACCTGAAAAGACATGATAATGTTGGGCATAGTGCAATGGTGATTAATTTTATAAAACATAATAAATGGGAATGATTACATGAAATACAACGTGAATAAAGAATAGTGTGAGACACAATGTATACAAACTTTGTAATTAAGCCAATATTTAAAAAGTTTTAATAAAAAGATAGAAATTGATGGCTTACAAAATAGGTACTAGAATTTGGTCATAGACAAAAATAAAAATATAACAAAAGGATACAGCCTTTGTTTTGTTTTTTTATCTCTCGAGAATTTTTCACATTTGTTTAAGAGAGAAAGAGCTCACAGAACATGAGCTATTGATATGCAAAGCAAAAATTCCTTTGATTAAATGACTAAAACATCTATGATTGATTTTCCAGAATTACTTTCTTACCCCATTGCTTTGACATTTACCACATGACTGGGTAGACTATGCTACTTATGTGAATGGAATGAATAGAATATTCTGGAGAAACTTTGGTGGTAGTAGAGAGATCTGGTGTTCTAGTGGTTACGAGGTGTGCTGCCAGCCCCAAGAGGGGCCATTCAATCTACCAACTGTTCTATGGCAAAAAGATGAGCAATTGCCGACTGTGTAATATATAGTGTATTTCTGAAAACCCATTGGAGTTGTGAATAGGTTATGACTAAATGGCACATAATAACAACAGCAAGATCTTGTGCTATACTGGATAGAGAGTTGCCCTAGTAAAACCGGGAAGGGTACCTCTCTGGTGGTTCCAACCCACCAGTCAATCAAAGGAAGAGAAATGGGAAATTGGCTCCTCTGCAATTTAGAGCTTCTAAACACTTGCTGGAGGGTCAGCTGAGTCCGTTTCAACTCAACAGAATGGAAGAGAAACAGAATATTTTGGATGCAAACATATAAATAAGGGTTGTAGATACTAATGACGAGGTTGGTCATTCTTACCATTTTTCCAGGCTTAACCTGAGTATGTGTAGAGATAGAAGAAAAGAATCTCTCTATGAGCAAGAAAGAAGAAGCAAAGAATGCCATGCACATCTTTAGGGCCAGAGATTCCTAAACAAGATAAAAACAGACCAAGATGGAGGTACTGCAACAACAATGGAGAACCACATAAATGTGCAAGAGAGTTGACCTGGGACTGCTGCCCCTTAGAACCAGAGCCAGGAGTCTTTGTCTAATCTCACTAGAGGACTGAGGAGAGGGGAGAGTACAGGCGACAGCACAACTGACAGGACTAAGAAAGCTTTGTAACTATGATCAAAGCAGTGAGGACAAAGGTCACAGGGCTTGCAAGAGCACTTGAGAAATGTTCCTGATATAAGAATTGGACCCTGTTGATATTGGACCTGAATGATAACCTAATAATTCCTATAATTGTGAGTACAATTTAATGAGTTTTGTGTGGCTATTGCAGTGAAGTCGCAGACCCTGTGGTAGAAAAATGAGAATCCTGGGAGGGGTGGTTACTGTTAGAATGGCTAGAAGTAGGTTTGAGAGTGTGGGAGTTTGGTTGACCTTTTGAGAATTGATTTTGTGCTGTGGATGTTGTGGATGAGGATTGTTCTACATAGTAGAATGAGTAAAGGTCAGACACAACCACCCTCATGCTAACTCTACTCTTTCTACAACATCCATACCAGAAAGTGGAGCCCTGGTGACTTAATGGTAAAGAGTTGCCCTGTCAATTCAAATGAAGGCAGTTCAAATTCACCAGCTGCTTTATCAGAGAAAGATGGGAAAATTCTTTCTGTGCAATTTAATGCCTCTGAAAACCTGTTAGAGGGTCAGTTATGATTTGGGTCTTGGCTTAACAGTATATAACAACAACAACAACAACAGCATATCAGGAAAAAAAGATAATTTTTAACGCACTCCACTTTTTCTGTCCTGTGTTGTTAATCTTTGTTTTCTCCAGGATATCAAGTAGCAGATACAGAAAACTAGCCCTAGTTTCTTTCTTGTTGAAGAGAGAGAGAGAACTGTGTATAAGTGAAATTTCTCAGAAGTCTGTTCCAGTGAGTAGTAATCGGAAGCTGATCCCAAGTGGTAATAAACATTATTTGTGCTGTAAATCAAGAAAATGAATAGGCTCAGAAGATAGTGTTAAATGACAGAATATCTGGAATTGTACTTCATTGAACTTGCCTGGAAATTATTGTCTGTTGGCATAGTCTGTTCTATTAGTGTGGGGAAAGTGATTTGCACTAATAGCAATTTCATCAGAAGATTTCAAACTCTTTCATAAACATTTTTTTTAAAAATCCCTCTCTGGAGATTTAAAGCAAGTTCAGAAACTTAAACCATGAAGAACATTTTCTTTCTCTTAGAGTTCTTTCTGAATATTATCGAGAAAGCATTAAGTGTTTGACAAAATATTTATCTGGGACAGAAAGGTTTTAATATCACTCCTGTCATTTTGTGCATGAAAAATTGTAAGTGTTTTACTTACCTATCCAAATTCTACATTTACAAAGTACAAACAATATAATGTGGATAAAGCATCAATTATCATCAATGTGGATAAATATCAATTATACTGGGTACATGACATGCAGATAGGGCTAATATTTTGTCATTATATTTTCAAAAAATAGCATTTTCTGATGTTAAGATTAGAAGATCTGCAATATGTCTATTTTAACTCAGTCTGAAAATCTATGGCTAAAATATCACTATAAAATCATAATTTTGGTATTATCTGTTTCAGAAACATATACATAATTGATAAAATGTTTTTTAAATGAAGATTTAAAAATATGTAGTTGAGCTAATAAAAAAGAAGATAAATATTTTGAAAATCAGAAACATTACTGAAATGCAATTCAAAGAGAAGGGTTGAAGCCATGGTTCTTCATTCTCTGAGCTGTGAGTAGGCAAAATCAACCAGAATTAAAAAATTTCTATGGGTAAAAGTAAACTAGAGTGCTTCATCCAACTTCAAAACTAGTCTTACAGCTTAAGCCAGGGTGAGGGTGAAATAAGGCTTTATAAAAAATGAAAGGAAACTGAATATCAAAATGTCCTGTCCACTGACTGGAATACAGTTAAAAATCTGTAGAATTAGGGAATAGTCTCATGAGTAAGAAATGTATCAAGCCATCTGCTATCTCTGCTGTTACCTGATATTCAAGAGAAAGAAGAAACTCAAAGTTTCAATGAAAGGTCTAATTCTGGAGTTGGAGGAAACTCTCTGGAGTCTAACTCAAAACTCAAAACTGCTAACCTGGTTTGTATACGTGGCAATTTGAGGGGAGAAAGAAAAAGTTGGAATATAAAACATAGAAACCACTCGCAAAAAACGAGCTTGCAACCTAAACCCCCAATTAATATGCGTAAGTCTAAAGAAACAAGAGGTAAATTAAGAAATCAGTTATCAAACTGACTCTATATGGAATTGTTATTAGTTGTTTCTGGAAACTCTGAAAGAGGCTTTATAATATGTCAGCTCAGACATTTCAGAAGACAAATGAAGGGAAGTCATTTCAAAATGTCAAGACGTTATAGTAAGTAGAGTAACAGTGTCCAAGTAGACATCAGCTTCCACTAATTGCATTGTTTAAAACTACATAAGTTATAATGTACACAGGAATCCCGAAGGATTCAATGAAAACTTTTTACACCTAGTAGATCAATTTAGTAGAGTGGCTGGATAAAAAAAACAATATGCAAAAATCGGTAGGATTCCGCTAGAGTAACAAAGAAAGCAGTAACATTTACAACAACCAATCCAAATTCAGATACTTGCAGATAAATCTAACGAGAGACATAAAAGACCTTTCTTTATATAAAGAAAACTACAAAACATTACTGCAAGAAACAATAAGAGACCTAAATAAATGGAAAAATGTTCCCGGTTTATGGATAGGAAGACTCAATATAGTGAAAATAAAAATCCTACCAAAAGCAATCTACGTGTCTACTATAATCCTAATGCAGATATACAAAATAACTTTTAAAAGATTAAAAAAAAAATGCAACTGACAAGTTTATCTGGAGAGGAAAGAAAATCTGAATAATCAAAACTCTCCTGGAAAACAAAAATGAAGTGGAAGACATAGCACTCCCTGATCTCAGAACATGGCTGTAGTAACCCAAACCCCATAGTCCTGCTATAATGATAGATGTATCAACCAATAAGACAGAATAGAGAACCCAAAATTATCTATCTATTGTCAACTGGTATTCGACAAAGAAATAAAACCTATCAAATGAGGAAATGACAACTTCTTCAACAAATGGTGCTGGAAAAACTGGACTTCTTAGAAAGCTGAGAGAGGATTCACATTTCACATCATTTCTAAAAATTGATTCAAGGTGGATCAGTAACCTATGGGTAAAGACCAAGACCATAAAGATCATAAGAGACAAAATGGGAAGAAACTTAGAAGGCCTAGCCTATGGAATAAATTGGCTGGGAAATATAGCCAGGAATGCACAAACAGGAGAGGGTAACCTGCTTGTGTATAATTGGTGAATGGGATCTCCTAAAGATTAAGTTCCTGTGCACATCAAAAAAGTTTTCTAATTGAGTGAAAAGAAAACCTACTGACTTGGGGAAAAAACATATGACATTATTACCTAATACATGGGTCTATATCATAATGAAAATTTACAGAATACTCCTGGGCCTCCACAAGAAAAAGACTGATAACTCAATTACCAAGTGAACGAAAGATATGGAAAGACTTATCCCAGAGGAAGATTTTGGATGACCAGCAGGCACATGAAAAAATGTTCACTGGCAATAGAAGAGTTTAAAATAAAAACCACCATAAGATACTATCTGAATCCTGTAGCAATGGCAAAGTTTAACAGGACAACACAGAATACATGTTGGAGAGGATGTGGAAAAATTGAAACTTTCATGCATTTTTGGTGGTACTGTAAAACAGTGCAACACTCTGGAAGAGTGTTTGCTATTTTCTCAAAAAGGTGAACATAGAAATTCCATATGGCTCAGCTATTTCATTTCTAGGAATATACCCAGGAACATTAGAAATGAGACTCAAATAGGGATTTGTACACCAATGTTGTAGCAGCATTATTCACAATCACAGAAAAATGGAAACAGTCCAAATGTCTATCACCAAATTGAGAAACTGTCGAACATTCACATGATTGAACACTTTGCAAAACTCGGGAGCAACAATTTTGAGAAATACTACAAAAGAGAGACAGGAGAGCATTATACTGAGTGAAAGAACTCAGTCTCATAAGGACAAATATTGTATAAGATCATTATTATAAAAACAGAAGCATAACTACTAGGATGTGTATAAAAGTCCAAGGGGGAGTGAGAGTGAGAGGGATCAAGGAAGCTGAGAGTGGGCAAGGGGAAAGCCATGGAGTCACAGAATATTATGGGCAAAGGAAGAGTGTGAAGGAATTAGAAAATATTCAGTGAGGACCTGAAAAGACAGAGTAATGGTAGGCATAAATCAATGGTGATTAATTTTATAAAACACTGTATGAGTATGATTGTAATTTTATGTGTAAACCAATATAAAATAACTTTCTTTTTAGAAAAAACAAAACAAACATTCAACTATATTGATTTTTTAAAAGGAAAAAAAAAGAACAAACCACACCCCAAACAACTACATCCACAACCTACACCCACAGCACTCTCAGGAAAATAGAAGTTTATGGTTTCCAACTTCCCAGTAAATAGGGCATGAATACTGAAGTTGAGCCAAGATGGCTTCAGAGCCCACAGTAGTGATGGAGTCTGTTAAGACTGCCTAGAAAACTGGGACAGATAAACACATGATAGGAAAAAGAAAAGAAGAAGATGATGCTCTGTATGGGAACTCCCTGTGTTGTTTATTTGGTGTCATCAAGTCAATTACAACTCATAAGGACCTGAACCTTGCTCTATTCTGCACCATCCTCATACTTCCTGACACACAAGAGCCTTTTGCAGCAGTCACAATATCAATCCACCTGGTTGAGGATCTTCCTCTCCTTCGCAGAACCTCCACCCTTCCCAAGCCACTCCTAGTAATCTGCCCAAAGTACGTGAGGCAAAGCCTTACCACTCTTGTCTCCAAGGAATACTCCAACTACACCTTCACCAAGACATATCTATTTGTTCTCTTGATGCTCAGTGTTCTTCTCCAACACCACAGTGCAAAGATATCATTTTTTTTGTGTCATCCTTATTCATTGTCCAGCTCTCATATGCATAACAAATAATCAGAAAGATTGTGGCCTAAATCAGATGCACCTTAGTCTTCAAATTGACATCATTACTCCTCAATAATTTGGAGAGGTCCCTAACTGCAGATTTTCCCAATGCACTGCATCTCCTTATTTCCTGACTGCTGGTACCAAGGGTGTTACTTGTGGATCCAAGCAAGATGAATCTGTTGACGGTTTCAATTTCCTCGCCATTCATCATACCTATCAGTCCAATGGTAAGAATTTTTGTTATCTTGACATTGAGGAACAATCCATATGGAAGACTGCATTCCTTGATCTCCTGCAACAAGTGCTTCAAGTCCTCCTCACTTTCAGCAAGCAAGGTTGTGTCATTTGCATAAGGCAGGTTATTGATGGTTATCCTTCCAATCCTGATTCCACACTCCTCTTCATTAAGTCCAGCTTCTCAGCTCAGCATACAGATTGAACAGGTATAGAGAGAGAGAGAACACAATCCTGGCACACTCCCTTTTCAATATTAAACCATACAGTGTTTCCCTGCTTTATTCACTCAACAGCATTCTGGTCCTGGTACAGGTTCTGCATGAGCACAATTAAGTGGTCTGGGATTCCCATTATTCTCAACATCAATGACAACGTGTTATGCCCCACACAGTCAAGTGCTTCTGCATAGTCAATAAAGCACAAATACACATTCTTCTGGTATTCTCCACTTTCAGTTAGGATCCATCTGACATCCCTGGTGCCAAAGCCTCTTCTAAATCCTGCATAAACTTCTAGCATTTCCCTATCTTTGTACTGCTCTAGACATTTTTGAATGATCTTTGGCAGTATTTTGCTTGCATGTGATATTAATGATATTGTTTGATAGTTTCCACATTCAGAATGGGAACAAATATGGACATCTTTCAATCTATTGACCAGACAGTTGTCCTCCAAATTTCCTGTCTAATGAGTGCTTCCAAGGATGTAACCATTAATTGAAACAAGTCAATTGATATCCCATTGATTCTTGGGGCCTTATTTTTTGCCAGTGGCTTCAATGCAGCTTCTACTTCCTCCTCCATTACCATTGGCTCTTGTTTATATGATACTTCCTGAAATTTTTCCATGTCAATCAATTCTTTCTGGTACAGTGATTCTGTGTATTACCTTCATCTTCTTTTGATGTTTTCTGGGTCATCCACTATATTGTCTACAGTATCTTTCAATATTGTGACATGAGTGTTAAATTTGTTTTTCAGTTCTTTCAAGCTTAAGATATGCAGTGCGAGAAATGGGAACTCCTAAGAACCCTAAAATGGGGTGTGAAGCCCCTTCTTTGAGAATATTGGCCAAAACACTGCCTGAAGAAATATAGGTTGGGATGGTTAGAGGTAGCAGCAATAGTGTTAGAGAACTTTGTTCCAGAAAGGGAAAAAAAAAAAGAAGGGATAAAAAAAATTATAGCAGTGGCACGTGAAATCAGCTGGGGGAAGAGGAAAGAATAGAGTCAAATGAAAAACTCCTTAATGATGTGATCAGAGTACATGAAGTACAGAGTATGACAAGAGCTAAGAAAAGGAAAGATAAATAGAGCATATACTCTTTGAGACCTGAAACCAAGCTCTCTACCAGCAAGTGGAATCTGGCTCATGATTAGCTCTCCATCAGTTTTCTGAGGCTGTAAATGTTAACTGCATGAGGTTTTCTATCTCTCTCCCAAGGAGCAGCTGGTGAATTTGTACCACTGAACCTTTCATTTAGCAGTGCAACCCTTACCCACTATTCCACCCAGGGGTCTTAGAAAGACATATGTTTATAATACGCAGGATGAAAATAAAAGGAATAGAAAAAGTTAGCCTGTAAGGAAATTTAAAAGGGGAAGATAGTAGCATTAAAAACAAGTAACAGATAATCAAAATAAAAACTTCCTAAAATGAATAAAAAGGATAACTCAGTATCATAAACTGACAAGTCTTGTTGCAGTCACTCACTCACTCCACTGCCAGTTGACTCATGTCAACTCACTTATAGCAGCCCTCCATTACATTTCCAAGGCTGCTAATCACAGGAGGAGGCTGTCCATCTTTCTCCCTCTGTATTGCTTACACATATTACTGCTGGAGACTTTAGTTAACAGTGAAAATCCCTACTGATTTTGCCACCAGAAGTTTAATAATCTTGAATTTGTAAAACCCAGGGAAATAATCTGTAACAACACAAAGGCACTTGGGACAATGAGTTTCTTGTTAGCTTTTCCATTGGAAAAGAGGGGCAATTTCCCCAGTGTAATCAATGGTCTTTGAAAACCTGCTGGAAGATTAGCTATGAGTCATTCTAACTTGACATATTTTTGTAATGTGTCATCGAGTTGCTTGTGACTCTGTTCTATCCTGAGCCAATCTCAATGTTTTTGACACAACTATCTTCATTACTCCAGTTATTGTGTCAATCCATCTCATTTGGGGTCTTCATCTCCTTCTCTGTCCCTCCACCTTTCCAAGCATAATGTCCCTCCCCTAGGATCGGTCCCTCCTGGCCACGTGCCCAAAATATGTGAAACAGAGCTTAAAAATCCTTGTCTCCAAGGAGCAGTCTAGTTTTACCTTCTCAGGACAGATCTTTTTTTTCCCCCCTTGTCTGTCCATGATATGTTCAATACTCTTCTCTAGCACCACAACTCAAAGACTTCAATTCTTCTTCTGTCATCTTTAGTTGTTGTTCAGCTCTCTGATGCATAGCAAGTAATTAGGAAGACCATGGATTGGATTGGCACACCTTGGTCTCCAGACTGACATTGTTTCTCTTCAGTATTTTGGAAAGGTCCCTGACAGTACACTTTGCAATGCAATTTGTCTTTTGGTTTCCTGGCTACTGGTACCAAGAGTGGTGATTGTGGAGACAACCAAACTGAAGCTGTTAACAATCTCAATCTCTTCTCCATGTATCATGAAGCCTAATTGACCCAGTGGTGAGAATCTTTGCTTTCTTGATGTTGAACTTCAATCCATATTGAAGGCTGCAGCTCTTGACTTTCTGAAGCTAATACTTCAGGTCCTCCTTGGTTTCGACAACATAAAAGGCAAAAATTGGCATAAGTTTCTTTTTTACTGTATTTTCTTTTTCCTGGAAATGAAGATTCAGATATGTCAAAAACTTCCAAACTTTGGTGCTTGTAATTTATTCATAAATGTATATACATATGTTGTTGTTAAGTGGCATCAAGTAGAGTATGACTCAGAGTGATCCTAAGAACAGTGGCTCTGAACCCTATTCATTACTGTGCCATCTTCTGAATTCCTGACACACTAGAGTCCATTGTGCTAGTCATCATGTCAATCCACCTAGTTGAGGGTCTTCCTCTCCTTCACTGACCCTCCACCCTTCCTTGTCCCTCTCAAAAGACTAACCCCTTCTAGCAACATGCCCAAAGTATGTGAGAAGCCTCATCATCCTTGCCTCCAAAGTCATATTGGTTGCACCCTCTCCAAAACATATTTATATCTTCTTTTTGACAGCCAATGGATGTTCAGTGCTCTTCTCCAACACCACAACTCAAAGGTAATAAATTATTTTCTCATCCCTATTCATTATCCAGCTTTCAGATGCATAACAATTGATTAACAAGATCATGGCCTGAATCAGATCCATCTTAGTCTTCAAACTGATATCTTTACTCCTCAATAATTTGGAGAAGTCCCTACCTGCAGACTTTCTCAATACATCTCCTGATTTCCTGACTGCCAGTACTAAGGGTGTTAATTGTGGATCCAACTAAGATGAAGTTGTTCACATTTAAAATCTCTTCTCCATCCACCATGATGTTGCCTAATGGTAAGAATCTTTGTTTTCTTGATTGAAATGCAATCCATATTGAAGGCTGCATTCCTTGATGCTCTTCAACAAGTAAGTGCTTCAAATCTTCCTCACGTTCAGAAAGCAAGGTTGTGTCTCCCTCCAATCCTGATGCCATATTCCTCTTCATAGAGTCCAGCTTCTTGAATAATTTGCTCAGGATAAGGATTAAATAGGTATGGAGAGATAATACAACCCTGACACAAGTCCTTCTTCAATTTAAACCATGCAGTGTACCCCTGCCTCTTTCAGTATTATGACTCGAGGCTTAATATTTTTTTTTCTTTTCAATTCTCTCAGTTTGAGAAATGCAGAATGAGTTCATCCCTTTTTATTCTCTAATTCCATCTTTCTGCATATTCCTTTAAAATACTTTACTTTGTCCTCATGGGCTGCCCTTTGAAATCTTCTGTTTGTCTCTTCTAAGCATATTGTGGCTTTACAATATACTCCAGTGAAATTTTCACAGTCTCTTCTGACATCCATTTGACTTTTTTTCTTTCTCCTCTTTTTGCTCTCTTTATAAATGATATCCTTGATGTCATCTTACAACTCATCCAGTCTTTGATTACTGGTGTTCAATGCCTTAAACCTATTCCTAAGATGATTTTGAAATTCAGATGGAATAGATCCAAGGTTATATCTTCATTCTTGGGGACTTATTTTAATATCCATATATAAATTGGTTTATATGTAAAAAACTTCTGACTTATACAATTAATACGATTGACTTAATGGATCAATCTAAAACTACACCTGCAGAATAGAACCTACACATGATTTCTAAATAGAGGCTGACCGTATAGGAAAGGTCTCAAAAAAAAAAATCAGGAAACATTTCACACACACACACACACACACACACACACAATAACATCACATACAACCATAATGCAAATAAATTTGAAATCATTATAGGGTTTGAAAATATATTTAATGAATTTAAATATTTTAGGGTGCTCTACTTCCTAAACAACATGTCCCCGAAAACTCTATGAACTTTGATAAATATCGATAGTTGAGACTTCAGGCTTTTTGTTCATGAGGTTGCTATGAGTTGTGCTCGATTCGAAGGCAATCAACAACAACAACTGGTGCTGAAGAGAGCGGAGTTGCACTGCTAAACCAAAGGCTGTTAAAATGAACCAGTAGCTTCATGGGAGAAAGATGGACAGCCTCTTCCTAGGTAACTTATCATTTTGGAAACCTGCTGTACTGTACTACCAGCTCTGAGTCACTTTTGGCTCATTGGCAATGAGAGGTTTTGGTTTGTGACTTCTTGGGTGTATTAGAGCAAAATGTTTTTAAATAGTTTGGCAAACAATTCAAGAGTAAAGGACAAAATTGCAATGGATATTTAGAACAGATGCTTAGAACTAAGTGATAATAAAATATTGCACCTCAAAACCCATGGCATAAACACTTTTTATAATTAAATTGCAAACACAAATTTGCATATTCAGAAATTATTATGACTGAAATGGCATTCAAAATATATGTGAATTTTCTAGTGTAACTTATGAATTTTGAAAATCCTAGAAAGACAGCAAAGTACAAATCAAAGATTTATTTCCAATGGGTTTAAAGAATATGATTCAAATTCTGCTAATCAGAGACACTTGCATGAGACACAGAAATTAGATTCAAAATAAGATAAATCTCTCTGCCCAACACTTATGATGGTGTGTGTGATTAGAGTCACTTTAGAGAAAACGTGGCAATATCCTGTAAAGTTAAAGATGCATTTCTAGTTAAATAATATAAAGTTTGATTATTAAGACTCCTTGACACCTTTAAAAGTAGCAAGGACTCCAAGAGACTTATTTTACTTTAATGTAGGCCATATATGTTGCATGTGGTAAATGCACTGATTCAGTCTCCTTTTCCCAAAGAATTGGACTGGGTAGAAAACAACAGAATCAGCAGCCAGGTTATGTCTAGGCTGATAAAATCACAGGATTGAGAGAGGTGAGGAGACCAGAGTGAAGGTGAAAAGTAAACATAGATTTATTAGAAAAGATATGTTACATAGAGCAGAACAGGTTCAGTCAGTCCTCTGAAAGTAAGGTAGAGGAAAGACATTAGGTCATGTGAATTAGGTGTTAATACTATAGCTGCCAGCTCTGCATTTTTGTCACTTTTCTAAGTTTGCTTCTGGACCGAGTGGATTATATAGTGGTCAACTCTGGTCCATTGTTTTTTATATTTTTCATACACTTAAACCACTAATCAGACTATTTCTCTGTGTAGCCTCTACTGTGCATATCAGGACTGAGGTATCTAGCCCCAATGCTATTAATTCTTTATTTCTGGTTGGATAGGACCTGTTGTTGTTTTGTGTCATCTAATCATCTGCAATTCATAGTGACCCAGTGTACCATAGCTATATCTGCCCTGTCCTAAGCCACTCTCACTGACCCTGACACACCTAATCTTACCATTAGGTCAGTTACTGTGTCTATCCATCTTATCCAAAGTCTTTCTCTCTTACACTATACCTACACTCTTCCAAGCATGATGACCTTCTCCGAGGAAGGTCCCTACTGGCCATGTGCCCAAAGTATGTGAGATGGAGCTTCAAAATCCTTGCCTCCAAAGAGAAACTTGATTTCACCCTCTCCAAGACTGACCTGTTTGTTCTCTTGGTGGTCCACAGTATGTTCAATACTCTTCTTCAGCACCACAACTCAAAAGTATTAATTCTTCCTCTGTCATCTTTAGTCATGGTCCAGTTCTCAGATGCATAGCAAGTAATTGCCAAGACCACAGCATAGATCAGGCACACTTTAGTCCCTAGACCAACATCATTACTCTTTAGCACTTTGGAGAGGTCCCTGATTACAGACTTTCTTAATCTAATTCACCTCTTGATTTTCTGACGGCTAGTGCTAGGAATGTTGATTGTGGAGCCTAACAAGATGAATTGTTAACAACCTCAATCTGTTCTCTATCACGGTGCTTCCAATTGGCCCAGTGGTGAGAATCTTTGTCTTTTTGATATTGTGCTTCAATCCATATTGAAGACTACAGTCCTTTAATCAAATTTCTGCATGTGGAAGTCCAGTTTTGCCAACATCATTGGTTGAAAATATTGTCATTTCCCATTTGATTTATTTTCTTTTCTTTTCAAATATCAGTTGACCATAGATAGCTGTTTCATTGGTCTGTGGGCCTGTTGTTGTACCAGTACCATGTTGTTTGGCTACTACTGCTATGTAGTAGGTTTTGAGGTCAGGGAGTGCTATGCCTCACGCTTCATTTTTGTTTTTCAGAAGTGCTTTTTTTATTCGGGGTCTATAAACAATATTTAGTTTGCTACAAGGGGGTGGGGCAGTCTTTACTAAACATGACAGACTTGAGGAACTATGTCTAATGCTATTTGTTTCCTGGTTGTGATGATTCATCTTCTTACCAGATAAATATAAGTGTCTGAGGCTCCTCTTTCTCATTGTTATTTGTTTGTCTCAACAATCTTTCTACCACTTATTCGTGCCTTTCTTTATTTTAACCTTACTTTGCCTGATTCTAACCTTAACAAAGACTTAATTTCTTCAGATTCATTGGAAATCCAATGTAATAGGTTAAAATTAACAGTTTTAAAAAATCTCTTAACAGGGAGAGTGCCTTTTTAGTTTAGAAGGGCAATTGGAAAAAGAGTGCCTTATCAGACCTAAAGTCCTTTATCTTCTTAGCCTAGAAGGACAATTGAGGAAGACTTCCTTATCAAATGGAAATATTTTGTGGATAGGTGTCTCACTATCCTGGAATTCCTAGGTGAGATACACTCACTTATTTATAACATTACAGGATAAAATCTCTGACCTTGTATCAGAGTGGACCTATGTAATTTAATGAGAAGGAAAACCATAACTGAATTCTGTTACATTTGCTCTGAATCACAGATTTTCCTGTTTGCCCATTTTATTTTTCTCTCTACATGATGTACTAAATGAAAATATTACTTCTTGCTAGAAAAGTATTTTCTTCTTAGAAATTCAGATCATGGAAACCAGCATTCAGTTAAATCAGGCACTCCAAGTGTTTCTTCCTAACAAACTATGGCTAAAAAACAAATCCTATTTTAGTGATTAAAAACAAACAAACAAACAACCTCTTGGGTACTATGTGTTTGCAGATGTAAGAAGAGTGACAACTCTACAAATTTCCAGATAACATCCGTGAGGAAAAAGTCAGAACACATTTTCTATGAGGACTAAGCACTTAACTAGGTAGATGCCATCTTGAAAGTGGAAACTTACAGGGCATGCCCTGTGAAGACTAAGCACTTAGCCAGATAGCTATCACCTTGGAGGCAAGTCTTGATTTGAATAATCTCACCTTTTCTAAAATATCCCCCCTTTTCTCTCTTTCTTTTAAATTTAAATTTATTATTAATTTCAGTAAAAATTTACAGAGACTTTGGATATTCATTCATTCCTTGTTGCACTTTTTGCTCCTCCCAACCCTCCCCCCTAGTACACTACCCTCTTGGAAAAGTAAAAGAAAAAATATTTCTTTGTTTTACAAACCCTCCCCCAGGTCCACTCCACCATGTAGCCTTTGCTCTACACTCCTGTCATGACAGAAATACCTAATCACATATCGCTTTAAACAGTTTCCTCCCTCATCTGTTTCAATGCAGTATACATTATTGAATCCATCTTTCTCAGTCTCCCCCCAGCCCCAAGATCAGTTCTATTTTACAACAGTGGCACCATGCAGTATTTGTCCTTTTGTGACTGAGATATTTCACTCAGCATAATGTTCTCCAGAGTCACCCATTTTGAATATTATTACATTAGTTCCTTGTTTTTCAATGCAGCATAGTATTCCATTGTGTGAATATGCCACAGCTTCTCTATCCATTCGTTTGTTGATGGGCACTTAGGTTGTTTCCAACTCCTTGCTATTGTGAACAAAGCTGCAATAAACATGGGTGTGCATATATCTGCTTGGATGTTGGTTATGGTCTCTTTGGGGTATATTCCCAGTAGTGGAATTGCTGGGTCAAATGGTATCTCTATTTGCAACTTTTGGAGAAAGCGCCATACCGCCTTCCACAGTGGTTGCACCATTTTACACTCCCACCAACGGTAAAGAATAAGGGTTCCAGTTTCTCCACAACCTCGCCAGCATTTGTTGCTTCCTGTTCTGTTAAATTTTGCTATTCTGACTGGGGTGAGATGATATCTCATAGTTGTTTTAACCCTTTTCTCTCTTTTAAGTGTTGATTAAGCATGCACTTTTCACTAGACCCTTAACCTAACCCACAAATACTCCCTCAAACTTTCCCTTCTTTGAGAGAAATGTGGGAAGCCTATAGAACCATCCACTCCTCTACAACTGTATACTCCTGATAGGTCTTCGAGTCAGCTATGACTTTCAGTGATCCTGTAAACCTATCCTTACTATCTGCCTTCATCATCATCTCTAATATACTGGACCCATTGTATCACTTCGTCTTATTGAGGTTCTTCTTCTCTTTCAGTGACAGTCCACACTTCCAAGCATGATGTCCTTTCCCATGGATTGACCCCTCCTAAAGACATACCATACATATGTGAAACTAATCTTCAATATCCCTGCCTCTAAAAAGCATCTTGGTTGCATTTTTCTCAAGATATTTATTTGCTCTCTTGGCAGTATTCAGAACATATTTCAGTATTCAGTACATATTTGGCATATTCAGTACACTTATCCAACACCATTATTTGAAGGTACCAATTCTTCTGTTATCTTTAGTAATCTATACTATACACATTTGTTGGTGGTGGTGGTGTGTACTGTTGAATCAGACCCAACCCACAGCTGATCATCCGGTGGGTTTTCATAGGCAGTTAGTTGCACAGGAAGAGATTGCCCTTCCTTCTTTCACAGAATAGTTGGTGGATTTGAACAGCATGCCTTTGGAATTGCAGCACAGCTTCTTACCATAATAAATTTGCATTTTCTATTCCAACTTCTGTCTCCAAGATTACTTTTTAATGTAAGCTGCAGAAACATAATTTCCTGGTAACAATCCCGTGATTATAAATCTTACTACAAATGAATTTTCCTCTGTCCATGTATAAAACAAAATATTATAATGAAATGTGAAGAGATCTTGAATTGGAAAATAAAAAGGGAAGAACTTGCTCAGTATTTCACACATTCAATGAGCTGAAAAATTCAACCTTCTAGTTGCAATACTGAGAGATGCTAGGGGGAAAATCTTGAATGATTCAGGAAACAGAAAAAAAATACAGAAAATACACTCTGTATACTTGGTACAATCACTGTGCCAAAAAGAATTGGTCAACAGTGAATTATTTCAGGAAGTATCATATGATCAATAGCAATTAAAGAAGAAGTTCAAGCATTAGTGAAGGCATTGGCAAAAAATAAAACTCCAGGAATTAATGGAATATCAATTGATATGTTTCAACTGAGAATTACAGCCTTAGACATGCTCAGCAACCTATGTCAGAAAATTTGGAGGACACAAATTTGCCTGTCCACATAACTGGAAGAGAAATATATTTGTTCCCATTCCAAAAAAAGGTGATGAAACACAACGTGGAAATTATTAACCAATATCATTACTATCACAAGCAAGAAAAATATTGCTGACAGTCATTCAAAACCAGCTAGGACAATACATAGACAAATAAAAGAAGTTCTAGCAAGATTTAGAAGAGGCTCTGACAATAAGCTGTGTCAAGAAATTTAGAGGACAACCACCTGGTCTATTGACTGAAAGAGATCTATATTTGTTCCTATTACAAGGAAAGATGACCCAGCAGAGGGTGGAAATTATCAAACAGCATCACTGATATCACATGCAAGCAAGATTCTCCTGAAGATTATCCAAAAATAACTGAAACAGCAAATCAACAGAGAACTGTCTCAAGTGCAGGCTGGGTTTAGAAGAGGCCAAAGTACTACGAATATTATAGACAATTTCAGATTGATATTGGATGAAAGCAGAGAGTACTAGAAGAATGTCTACCTGTGTTTCACTGACTATGCAAAAGCATTTGACTGTAGATCACAATAAACTTTGGCTGACACTGAGAAGAATGGGAATCCCAGAACACTTGATTATGCTTATGTGAAACCTGTACTTGGACCAGAAAGCAGTCATCAGAAGAGAGCAAGGAAACACTGCATGGTTGAAAATTGAGAAGGGTATGGTCAAGGATGTGACCCATATCTTTTCAGTCTATAATGCAGAACAGGTTGTTCAGGAGCCTGGGCTCTATGAGGAGAAATGTGACATCAGAATTGGAGGAAGACTCATCAATAATCTGCGTTATGCAGATGACACAACCCTGCTTGCTAAAACTGAGGAAGACCTGGAGTGCTTGCTTGCTGCAAAAGGTTAAGGACTGCAGCCTTCAATATGGATTGGAGCTCAACATCAAGAAAACAAAGATTCTCACCACTAGGCCAATTAATAGCATGATGCTAGATGGTGAAGACATTGAGATTGTGAACTGCTTCAGTTTCCTTGTCTCTACATCAACACTCTCAGTACCAGCAACCAGGAAAGTTAAAGACAAACAGCATTGGGAAAGTCAGCTGTCAGAGACCTCTCCAAAGTACTGAAGAAAAATGGTGTCACTCTGGAGACTAAAGTGCACCTGATACAGGCCATGGTCTTTGCAGTTACTAGCTATTCATCAGAAAACTGGAAAATGACTAGGAATGATAAAAGGAGAATTGATGTCTTTAACTGTGGCACTGGAGAAGAGTATTGAATATACCATGGACTGCTAAGAGAACAAACAAGTTCATCCTGGACAGGGTGAAGCTAGGCTGCTCCTTGGAGGCAAGGATTCTGAAGCTTCATATGACTTACTTTGAACATGTCGCGAGGTGGAATGAGTCCTTCGAGAGTCATGCTTGGGAGGGTGGAGGAACAGTTCAAGAAAGGAAGACCATGAATAAGATAGATTAATTTAGTGACTGGGTAATGGGATTAGGTGTATCAGAGATAATAAGATAGGAACTGAAGAGAGCACAGTTTAGGACTGTTGTACATAGGGTCGCTATGAGTTGGTTGCAGGTGATTCGATGGCCCATAACAACAACGTGGCACCAGGCATTGCTAATATCAGATGGATCCTGGCTGAAATCAAAGTATACCAGAAGAAAGTTTATTTATGATTTGTTGACTATGCAAAGACATTTGATTATCTAGAGCATAAAAAATTACTGCTAATTTGAGAAGAATGAGAATCCCAGAACACTAACTGTGTTTATGTGAAACCTATACCTGGATCAATAGGCTGTTGTGAGAACAGAACAAGGGAATAAAACATGGTTTATAATTAAGAAAGGTGTGGTGTGCATCATTCTCCATACCTGTTCAATTGGAATGGTGAGCCAATTATGTGAGAGACTGGAGTCTATGAAAAAGCATGAGGCATCAAGATTAGAGGAAGATTAATCAAAAATATACATTATGCAGATGACACAAACCTGCTTGCTGAAATGCTGAGGACTTGAAGTACTTGCTGCAGAAAATCAAAGAATAAATCCTTCAATATGGATTGCACCTAAATGTTAAGAAAAGGAAAAATTTTACCACTGTACTGATAGACAACATCATGATAGAGAAAAGTTTAAAGTTTAAAATGTCAATGTCAACAAAATTGTCATCTTAACTTAAATCCACAATTAACACCCTTGATACCAGCAGTCGGCAGATTAGCAGATGTATTGCACTAGGAAAGTGTGCAGCCAGGGCCCCTCCAAATTATTGAAGAACAGTTATGTCAGTTTAAGGGCTAAGGTACATCTGATTTGGGTGATGATTTTCTCAATCACTTGTTATGCATCTGAGAGTTGAACAACGAATAAGGATGACAGAAGAATGTGTGCCTTTGAATTTTGGTGTTGGAGAAGACTTTTGAATTATCTCCTGGACTGCCAAAAGAACAAATAGGTATATCTTGAAGAAGGTATATCCAGAGTGCTCCTTAGAGGCAAAGATAATAAAGGTTCCTTTCACATACTTTGGACATATTCCTAGGAGGGGGTACTCCTTGGAGAGGGGTATTATGCTGGGAAAAGTGGAGGTTTAGTGAAAGGAAGGAAGACCCTCAACCAGATGTATTGACAAAGTGACTACAGAAATGAACTTGAGTATGTCAGAGATTGTGAAGGTGGCACTGGACAGGACAGATTTCAGATATATTATTTATAGGGTTACTAAAAGTCATATTTAACAGCATCTAATAAGAATAATAAGAAGCATAAAAAACACAAAACATCATAAGAAATTTACATAATAGTTTATACATGTTCTGCTATGTCATTACTACCTAGGTTAAAACAAAAGCAAAGTATATATAAAATATATTTTATGGCCAATAAACAATAATGTGCAATATTATATGGAAATGTAGATACTTTGATTCTTTGGCTTCACATTTCAAAACTACATATTCACAAACTTCATACATAATTTTAAGGCAATATATATTTTAAAAATAACCTTCATTGAAATAAAATTTACATACCACTGAGTGCATATTTATTAATTGATGTACATTTATATAAGTAATACATTGAGTTTTAGTATACTTTTTCACTTGTGAAAATATCACCTCAACAAGATATCGAACATTTTCAGCACTATATAAGTTTCCTAATCCTTCGCTACCAACCTATAACTACTAATGGGATTTATCACAGGTTCCTGTCTTTTCCTCTGGAGAGTCATAGACATAAAATCGGACTGTTTAGTTAATTGTTACCTTTGAGATCAACTATTATTGATGGAATATTAATTGACGTGTTTCAACAAACAGATACACTTGCAAGTATTGTTAAGATATTTGGAAGAAAGCTACCTGGACAACTGGCTGGAAGAAATCCTAAAGACTGTGGAAATTATTGAACAATATTACTAATATCACAGGCAAGCAAAATCTTGCTGAAGATTATCCAAATATGGTTCAACTAGTGCATCAACAAAAAATACCCAGAAATTCAAACTCTGTTTAGAATAGGTTGTATCACCAGGGAGTATTACCCAGAAACTCAAACTCTGTTTAGAATAGGTTGTATTACCAGGGAGTATTCATGGTGATGTCAGACAGATCTTGGTTGAAAGCAGAGAGCACCGGAAACCGGAAAGATGTCTATTTGTGTTTTATTGACTATGCAAAGTAATTTGACTATGTAGAACATAACAAATTATGGCCTACATGGAGAAAAATGGAAATCCCAGAACACTTAACCGTGCTCATGAGAACCAATATTTAGATCAAGAAGTGATTGTCTGAGCAAAGCAAGGAAACACACATGACTTAAAATAAAAATGTCTATCAAGACCTCATCCTTTCTCCGTATATATTTCATCTCTATGCTCAGCAGGTCATTAGAGAAACTGAACTTTATTAAGAAGAATGTGGCATTAGCACTGGAAGAAGACTCATAAACACTTGTACTGTGCAGTTGATACAATTTTGCTTGCTGAAAGTGAGGAGGACTTGAAATACTTGCTCCAGAAGACCAAGTACTAAAGACTACATCTCAATGTTATAAAAACAAAAATCCTCACCATTAGCTCAATAGGCAACATCATGGTAAATAAAAGAAGATTGAAATTGTTAATTAATGATTTCATCATGCTTAGGCCATTGACACCAGCAGTCAAGAATAAAAAGATGTTTTACACTGGAAGTGTATTGTCAAACAATTCTCTAAGGTGCTAAGTAGAAGCAATGTGAGCTTAAAAACTAAAATGAACTTGATTCAGGCCATGGTGTTTGATTTACTTCTCATACACTTTGCAAGTTTGACAACGAATAAGGATGACAGAAGAAGAGTGGATACCTTTAAGTTGTTGTTGGAAAAGAATACTAAATATCCCATGGAATACTAAAAGAACAAACAAATCTATTTTGGGAAAGTGTACACAGGATGCTCCTTAGAGGAAAGGATAGCGGCATTTTCTCTCACATACTTTGAGCATGTTGCTAGGTGCTTTTCCGATGGAAGAGAGATCATCTTGGAAAAGTAAAGGGTCAGCAAAAGAGAGAAGACCCTTAAAAAGATGACCTGACACAATGATTGTAGCGATGGCTAGACTTTATCAGAGATGATGAGAATGGTACAGGCTAGGACAGGGTTCAGATCTATTGTTCATAGGGTCACTATGAGGTCAAAGTTTACTTGAGTAACAGCAACAACAACAATTACAGCAAATCATTGCTGTGTTTTAACACAACCAAATGAATATCTAATTATGCATTTACCTGTTAATGGTCATTTGAACTGTTTCCAGGTTTGGATTATCATTTCTTTTGGATTAGCACTAAAGAGTTTAATTGATATGGTGTAGGCTATGTTGTTGTTGTTGTTAAGTGCCATCAAGTCAAGTATGACTCATAGTGGTACTATGAACTAAAAGACCTGAACCCTGGTCTATAGCTACTGTCATTTCTCTATGTTCATAGAGTTTCCAGAGGCATGTTGTTTAGGAAGTGGATGTCCCACCTAATTTCAAGTGTGTCTCAATTCTGGGAGCTCCATCAAACACTATCCACAATGAGTAACCATATGGCATTTGACTCATCAGTGGCACAGCCTTCAACACCACAGCAACCCAACTTACTTCAGTACAGAAAATTGACAGACCAATGTTACACCACTTTAAAGAATGTTCATTCCAAACACAATTAACAAAGAGGCCAGAGCTGAAAGCCTCAGGCCAGTGGGACCAATTGGCTTTTGAATACAAGGCCCACCCTCCAGATCTTGGTTTACTTTAAACAATAGGCTTCCAGCCCACAGCTCATTGTTAGCTAAATCCTGCAAATTCAATTTACTCACACCCTACTGTGAAGGGGGGGGGGGGGGGGAAGAAGAAACACACCAAAAAAACAAAAACAACCAACCAAACAAAAAAACAAATAGTCCACAACAGAACCTAACCAAAGCATGAGAATCTACTTTCCAGAGTCTAACCCCTTCACACATGTGACTTCAAACTGGATGTTATAGGCTATGTTGTTGTTGATTGCCTTCAAGTGGAGCACAACTCAAAGCAACTCTATGAACAAAACGCCTGAAGCCCCTCTACAACTATTGACATTTGTCAAAGTTCATAGTTTCCAGAGTGTAGAATATACAAACTCATAAGAAAATGCTGGGTTGTTTTCTCTCTCAAAAATGTTTCTACCATTTTACACTTTAACTAAATATTTACCTTACATCTTGCTTACTTTAGACTGTGAAGTGGTATGTTATTAGAATTTTAGTTAACATTTTATGGAGGAATAATACTGTAGATCAGTCTTTTCACATGCTTATAAACCATGTACTGCCATTCCAAAGAATATAATGCCAGAATGCAAATCCCCCATATTGAAATACATTAAAATTGCAACCTACTCTTGAGCATATGAGTATGGTGTAGAAGGTAAGCTTCAGATCTATTGTACAGAGGTTTCTATGAATCATAACTGACTCAAGGCAAATAACAACAACAAAAAATATTCACTGCCAGAAACTATTTATTAATTAAAAAATCCTACTGCTTTAAGAACAGATGATCTTTTTGAATGCATTTTTTTTGTAGATAGTTTTTTTGTAAATAGATAAAATAAAAAGTGTACGTTTTAGGAAATTTTTTACTAATACAAAGTAGTCTGTGAGTCAGAAGAAAAATATTTTCTAATGCATGTTTCAGGTAGGGTTGAGATATTGTTTATGTTAATAAAAGTGGCCCTGACGCTAAAAGCCCTAGGAAGTTTATCTCTTTTTGTATTCTACAGTCTATTACGGATGTTGAAGAAATTTTCTGAATTAACTGCTTGGGCAGTTTGAAAGCTTAAAGAAAATCCATATATTTTTAAGATGGTATCTGGACTTGTCCAGATCAAATAAGGGCATGTTGCAGTTTTTGTAAATCATAAGCACTTATTGTTTTAAATTCTAGAGCAGCATATAGCTTGCTTCACATTCATTCACCATATTTTATAGTGTGCTTAATAGAGAATTGATGTACTTGAGTTATGGTCTTGGTGAAGAATATTGAATATACATGGATTGACATGTTGCCAGATACAAGGTCTAAACAAGGTCTAGAAAACCAGACAATTATATGAAAAAGGAGGCATAGATTTATTAGAGAATAAGTTGGCCTGTGAGCGGGGGACACGCATGACCTGGGAGCAACAAAAGTGTGTTCCTCCTAGCAATAAATGATCAGTTTTTAAGTGAAACGAAAATAACTTTCCTTTTTATTCTGTGCATGCATAAAACTTCAAGATAGAGTCTGTTGTAAAAAAGTCTTGGAGGTGGAGGCAAGATTCATCCAGGACCGAGTCCTGATTTTTACTCTTAACTGCCATTTTAAATTACTGCTTTTCAGGTAACTCCTTGGTGAACATGAGTGAAATGTTCAATTTCATTGTTTTATTTATCTTCCAGAAAGTACATTAGGTGTTCAGACAATACTCATTAACCGTCACGCCTTTTCTGCTCCTTATAAGACTGTTTGTTTTAATAAATGCTTAAGTAAGTATGTGTCAACGTACTTATGTGTGTAAGCCAGAATAAAAGAATATGTGAGTGTGTGTAAATATGTACCTTTGACTTTTCCCCCTTACTTCCTAATTCTCCAAATCAGCAAGAAAAAATATTAAATTGGTCTTGGAAGAAACACAGCCAGAATACTAATGAGAAGAAAGGCAAGAAGACACATACTACAGACATGCTTTCAAGATAGAAGGACAGTTCCAGGAGAAGAATATATTTGTTAAAATAAAATGTCAGGGGGAAAAAAACCCACCCAAACCTTCAATGAGATGAATTAACAGTACCTAGAAGAGTGTATCAACACAGCAACGATTGTGCGATTAGAGTAGGATTAGGCTATGTTTAGTTCTCTTGTATATAAAGTGGTTAAGAGTCAGAATTAATTCAATAGCACTTAACAATAACAACAACAGTAACAGTAACAATGTCTTTCAGTAAATTTCTATTAGAAATATTCTCATTTTTATTTGTACACTATCTAAGATGCCTATTGAATTCTTTATAATTTATTAACGTTTCATCATATATTCTTTAACATATTGAAGCTGTTTTAAAGCTAGGTCTTATTTTTCTAATGTGTGGGTCATTTGTGCATATGCTGATGCTGCGTTATTTCTCATGTTTCTGGTTCTTTGCTTCCCTCTCTTTCACCTTGATTCCTTGTCAGAACAAACTTTTTGTTCTTAGGGAGTTCAAGTACAGGGAAATACCTTTGATTCGATCAGTGTTTTAACTTGTTTGGTTTATTGTACAGTCTTATTTCTGTTTTAAAGGCTTTGGAATTTGAACAGCTATGCCCAAATATTTATTACTGCTTTTAATTTCAAACAATGGTGTAATTATCTTTCATCTATTCAGAAACTATGGTTGTGTACTATACATAGAGATTTCAGAGGTCTGTTATTCAGAAGTGAATGGCAAATCCTGCTTTTTTAGTCTGGGAGCTCTGTTGAAATTTGTCCACCATGGATGGCACTTCTGGCATTTGAAACACTGCTGGCATAGCTTTCATCACCACAACCAACAAGTTATCTCAGTACAGTACAGTGAGAGACAAATGCTGCAGGACAATCAACAAGCAGCATATACACTTCTAAGCTATAAAGTAAATAACTGTATGCAATGTATTTCCTATACAATGACTGATAGATTGGTTTTGCACTTTTAATAGAAAACCATAAAGATATTCAGATTTCTGAAGTATAGATGCACAATCAAATTCTAGGTACCAGCAATTAGAAGATCAGATAAAGCATTGCATTAAGAAAGTCGGCCGTCAAGTAGTTTTCCAAATTACTGATGAGCAATGATGTCAGTTTGAAGGTATGACTTATTGAGGCCATGGTCATTTCAGTCACTTGCTATGCATCTTAAAGCTGGATAATGAATATGATTGCCAAAAGAACAAGCATATATGGATAGGAAAAAGTGTAGGCTGAATGCTGCTTGGAGTCAAGGATGATGAAGCCTGTTGCACATACTGGGGGCATGTTGCTAGGAGTGGCTATGTCTTAAGAAGATCCATCTTGCTAGCAAAGGTGGGAGATCCATGGCAGAGAGGGAGACCGCCAATGAGATATACTGACACAATGACAGCAGTGACAGGCTCAAGGGTGTCAGAGATGATGAGGATGACACAGAATAAGATAGGGTTCAGATCTATTGTTCATAAAGTTGCTATGAGCTTTATTTAACTCACAGCACCTAAAAACAATAATTCAGAACTGAATTGGGTAAAAGTTTTGGTAAAGTTCAGGCTTATTCTTTCAGTAGGACTTTGAATCTTATTATAACAAACTGCTAACTGCCCTGCAGGAGACACATGGACAATTTCCTTCTGTGTGATTTATAGTCTCTGAAAATTCCCTTGTTTTTAAGATTATATATATATATATTTTTTTTTTTAATTTGACAGCATAGCATTTAGCTCTGATGGATCTCAATAATGAAGACTATTAGCCTTCAAGAATGTAGTTCTCAGAGGGTATGAGACTAGGATAATGTGATATTTAGAGGTTCTCCACCTATGAAACATTGAGGCTTACAAATTAGGAATATGTACTGCTGTGAAACTATGTGATAGTACTTTTAAAGATTTAAAGATCACTCAAGTTTGAAACTAGAAGCCTGGGAGATCTTTCACCTTTCTAATTTCATTCTTAGCTTCTGCTTCTTTTTTATACTTTCTGTGTAAGATATTTACTTGGCAGAGATATTTGTTTTTGCATTAGATTGTCTATAAATTCATATCTGACATGCCATCTCATAATTTTGTCAAAAGTGTAGTTTATTTTCCCTTCAATTGCAAAAGTTTTTCCTCTAGAAGGCTTCAATAACTCCTTCCAGCTATGCAAACATTCTTGGTCATTGCTTACCTAAAAAGGCTTATCTCTCTGAAGTTCAGTCATTTTCAATTTCTTTGTGTCTACAACTCTTCAATAGCTTTAGTAACTGCAACCTCTACACTAAAATCTTATTATAGTGGCAATAGCAAGAAAAGCCTTTTAAATTCTTTTCTATGACTCCTTAATCATTTAAATAAAAATATTTCAACACTGTACAAACATATTACCTCCCCAAAAATAAGTTGGTAAAACTTCTATAAATGAGATAGCATGTATTCATTGAGGTTAATGATTCTTTAGTGAAACAATAGTTTAGGAGTGTTTGTATTTAATAGAAATGACAAGTATAAATTTTGAACAATAGACTGTAAGAAGAAATAAAAACAAAACAAAGAATTTTCAGAATGTTTTAATGTTGTTGTTAGGTGTCATCGAATATGACTCATACCAACTCTATGAATAGTCATTCTGAACTTTGCCCTATCCAGTGCAGTTCTCCTTTTCATCATCTCTGACACAATAAAGCCCACTGTTGATGTTATCATGTTCATTCTTTTCACTGAAGTATTTCTCTCCTTTTCTGACGGTCTATCTTTCCAAGAATGATGTCCCTTTCCAATGAATAGTTATGCCTAGCTACATGTCCAAAGTATGAAAGATGGAGCTTTGCCATCTTTACTTCTAGCGAACAACACTGGCTACACTTTTTCCAAGATAGATATAGCTATAGATGTAGATGTAGATATAGATAGATTATACAGATATAGATGACATAAATGATAAAGAGAGAGATAGAGATATATAGATATATCTATATATATACACACAGATATAGTCGCTATTTTGTACATCAAGCCAGAACCGACCCAAAGCTAACCCTCCTGTGGGTTTTTAGAAACCATTGATC
The DNA here is from genome assembly GCF_000299155.1 of Elephantulus edwardii. Taxonomy (NCBI): domain Eukaryota; kingdom Metazoa; phylum Chordata; class Mammalia; order Macroscelidea; family Macroscelididae; genus Elephantulus; species Elephantulus edwardii. The sequence goes on along the minus strand of NW_006400066.1, from coordinate 522,118 downwards.
ACAGAGGAGGAGGTTGCCTATCCTTCTCCCACAGAGCAGCTGGTGAATTTGAACAGTGTTCTTCAGGATAGCAGAGTAGCTTCTTGCCACTAGGCCATGAGGAACATATATATATATATATACACACACACACTTTTGTTTCTGTATATAATGAGATTTTTATCAAATGTTTTTACAGTGTAATATAGCTAATTTTATACCAACATTTGAGAAGTTGCTTATCCAAATGAAGTTGGTCACTTCAGAATAGATATTAGGTTATATAATGAACATAAAAAAATGTTATTTTTTAAATGCCATTGGGAGAGAGAGATTAAGGGAGGGACAACGGAGGAAGAGGAGGTAATAATGAGGGAGGAAGAAAGAATCAAGAGACCCAAAAAGAAAGAACAGATTGTTCTTTATCAAGAACCTGCTATATATATCGGGCACAACTTGACATCAGAACACTGAAGGAAATGTTACTAATCTTATTTTCAGCAAGAGGAAACAGATCAAGGGGTTCATTAACTTGTCACTCCAAAAGCTCAATTCATTGCTGTCCAGTCAAAGCCAAGGCATAGCTGGCCTTCCATTGGGATCCTAAGGCTGTGAAATGTATGGGAGGAGATTGCCTATCTTTCTCAGTTAGAGCAGCTGATGGATTCAAACTGTCAGAAAGATGTAGTTTAGAAGCACACATCCCTTCTGACTAGGTTGAAAGAACCCATTCTACTCACTCACAGTTCTCTTGGCTGGTAATTTGTGATACTCCAAATGATCTTGCTTAGTGTCACTCATGTAGCTAATGTCATCTTGGTGACCTGTCTGACCTGAATAGTCTAAACTAACCTGGTTCACAGGTGTCAAGGTTGTAGGTGGTTGTATGCCAAGGCACATGTCTCCACGGGACTTTTGCCCCTTGTGAAGACTTGTTGTTGTTGTTATGTGCTGTCGAGTCACTTGCTACTCATAGTGACTCTATGTACAGCAGCCCTAAACTCTGCTCTGTCCTGTGCCAATCGCACTGCCTCTGACATATCCATCCCGATTACCCCAGTAGCTGAATCAATCCACCTCATAGAGGGTCTTCCCCTCCTGCGCTGTCCCTCCACCTTACCAAGCATGATGTCCCTCTCCAAGGACCTGTCTCTCCTTACAACATATCCAAAGTATGTCAGATGAAGCCCCAGAATCCTTGCCTCCATGGAGTAGCCTGGTTTAACCCTCTCCGGGAT
>NW_006400066.1:513076-520801 GCF_000299155.1 Elephantulus edwardii | reverse complement strand
TTCTTTTGGCAGTCCATGAAGGGCATTCAGTACTCCTCACCAGTACCACAATTTAAAGACATCAATTCTTCTTCTGTCATCTTTACTCATTGTTCAGCTCTCTGATGCAGAGGAGGTGATGGAGAAGACTACAACCTGAATAAGGCACAGCTTAGTCTTCACACTGGTATGATTATTCTTAATCATCTGGAGAGGTCTCTGACAGCATACTTGCCCTATGCAGTATGTCTTCTCATTTCCTGACTGCTAGTACTAGGGTGTTGATTGTTGATCCAAGCAAGATTAAATAATTGACAGCTTAAATATGTTCTCCCTTTATTATAATGCTGAGTGTTGGTCCTGTGGTAAGTTTATTTGTTTTCTGGATATTGAGATACAATTTATATTGGAGGCTGTGGTCTTTGATCTTCTGGAGCAAGCTCTTCATATCCTTTTTGACTTAGAGTGAGCAAAGTTGGGCCATCAGCATATGAGAGGTTATTGATGAGTCTTCTTCCAATCCTGATGTCAGAATCTTCTTTAAAGAGTCCAGCTTCATGAATTATTTTCTCAGTATACAGACTGAAGAGGTGTGGAGAAAGGATGCAACCCTAATGCACATACTTCCTGATTTTAAACCATATAATGTTCAACAGAGTGCAGAAATTATTGAACAATATCATTAATATCACATGCAAGCAAGTTTCTGCTGAAAATTATACAAAAAGTTTTGGAACAGTATGTCAACAGAGAACTGCCAGATGTGCAGCCTGGATTTAGAAGAAGTCGTGGTTCTAGGGATATTATAGCTAATGTTAGATGGATCTTGCCAGAAAGCAAAGAATACCAGAAGAATGTCTATCCATATGCTTCACTGACTATGCAAAGGCTTTTGACTGCATGGATCACAACAAACTGTGGCTGATTCTGAGAAGAATGGGAATCCCAGAACATTTGATTGTGCTAATGCAAAACCTATACTTGGACCAAAAGGCAGTCTTCAGAACAGAGCGAGGAGACACTACATGGTTCAAAATCAAGAAGGGGTTCTGTCAGGGATGTATTCTGTCTCCATACCTTTTCAATCTGTATGTACAACAGATCATCCCAGATGCTGGGCTGTACAAGGAGGAATGTGGCATCAGGATGGGCTGAAGAGTTATCAACAACCTGCATTATGCAGATTACACAATCCTGCTTGCTGAAACTGAGGAGGACCTGAAGCACTTGCTGCAGAAGGTCAAGGACTGCAGCTCCTATATGGATTGAAGCTCAACATCAAGAAAACAAATATTCTCACCACTGGGCCAATTGGCAGCAAGAGTATGGATGATGAAGTAATTGAGATAGTTAACAGTTTTAGTTTACTTGGCTCCACAGTCAACACTCTTGGTAACAGCAGCCAGGAAATCAAGAGACGAATTGCATTGGGAAAGTCAGCTGTGAGGGACCTCTCCAAAGTACTGAAAAGCAATGACGTCAGCCTGGATACTAGGTGCACCTGATCCAGGCTATAGTCTTCACAATTACATGCTATGCATCAGAGAGTCGGACAGTCAATAGGGATGACAGAAAGAGAATTGATGCCTTTGAGCTGTGGTGCTGGAGAGGAGTGTTGAATATATATGGACTGCTAGGAGAACAAACTTGTTTGTCCTGAAGAAGGTGAAGCTAGAATGCTCCTTGGAATCAAGGATTCTGAAGCTTTGGATGACATACTTTGGGCATGTTGCAAGGAGGGACTGGTCCTTGGAGAGGGATATCATGTTTGGCAGAGTGGAAGGGTGGTGAAGGAGAGGAAGAACTTCAATGAGATGGATTGGTTCTGTGACTGGAGTGGTGGGAATGAGTGCATTTGAGATGGCTAGGTTGGCACAGGAGTTTAGAGTTCTTGTACATCGGGTTGCTATGAGTCAAAAGCGACTCGATGGCACATAGCAACAAACAACAATGTTCTCTTGCTTGGTTCAGAGAACAACTTATTGGTCAGGGTATAAATTTAGTATCAGCACAATTAAGTATTTTGGGATTCCCATTATTCTCAATCTTACTCATATATATTCAGGAACCATACAGTCAAATGGCTTTGAACAGTCAATAAAGCAAAAATAGGAGAACCAAGATAGCGGCAGTGGAAAAACCTGTCTGAGGACCTTAAGGAGCAGCAAACTGCATAGAAACAGGCCATCAGAAAGACTGACATGGTGCACAGATACCGATGTGGTGAGACATGGACAGTAGGAATTTGAGCAAGAAGTTTTATTAAAATAGTTTGTGAGCTACAGGAGTAGCAAGCTGCAGGCCTCAGGAGAAGCCATCAGCTGAGCTACTGTGGGACCTACCTACAAGGAGAAAGCAGGTTAGTGAGAAATTGGCTGAGTTAAGCCCCACTAGGAGTGAGCAGGCAGGTACAAATTTGACTGAGTTTTCTTGGAGCTGCAGACCGGCCAGAAGTGAGCAGGTCAGTGGGAATTTGACCAAGTTTTCTTAAGCCCTGTTTGACCAAGGGCCCTGCTGGGCTGGGGGCTGCTGGGTGAGGGCTCCTGGGCAAGGACCACTGAGCAAGAGTCATTGGGTGGGAGATGAACAAACGAATTTGAGTAGGGACCCTACTTGTGAGCAGAACTGGATAGTTGAAATCTGAGTGAGGTCTCCCCAAGAGCCCTCCTTCCCCGTGACTGCCCTGACCCCCATCCTGCTCCACATTTGTGCCTACAAGTCCAGTCAGTCAACTTGTCTTTAATCCGGAGCACCTTGATTTGACTTAGCTACAAGAGGCTGCTCTCACAGGCCCTGAACTGAAATTTCCCTTGACTCAGAAGTTAAGAGAAAAACATAGGTGGGGTAGCTGCCCCACTGATTGCAAAAACATTGTCTTCAGATCAAGAACCTACAATGTTATGAAAGAAGCAAACTATCTCACACCTTAGAAAAGCACAAAGCAACAACAACAACAACAAAAAATAAATAAAAGCACAAAGCAAGATGCCATCCCCAAAAGGTGACACAGTATCAATGGATTTCCTGAAGCCAGAAAGTCTGATGGAACTTACTGACACAGAATTCAAAAGAACAATGATTGAATATTTTCAATGTGTAAAAGACAAACTTTAATAATTAAAGGACACTGCAAGACAAACAAGGAGGAGCTTCAAAAAGAATCCAGAACAATGTAGATAAAATAAACAAGGCATTAGTGGCATTGGAAAAACAAGAGAACATGACCCAAAAGATGAAGTCCAATGTTTCAGATGTTGTCAACATGATGGAGGGACACATGAACAGAGTTGAAGAATTGGAACACAGAACTACTGAAATAGAAGATAGAATTGTCACCACTGATCTTCTAGAGAGAAAGCAGAATCAAAAAGGAAGAAAAAAGAAGAAAACCTAAGAATAATGTGGGACACCATCAAGAGAAATAGTATGAGCATCATAAAATTCCAGAACAGGAAGAAGCAAGTAAAGGCACTGAAAAAGTTGTAAAAGAATTACTGGAAGAAAATTTCCCAGGCATAATGAAGAAAGAGAGAATATATATTTAAGAAGCTGAGCAAATACCATATAGAACAGACCCTCAAAGAAAAATATCAAAGCATATCATAGTCAAATTTGCCAGAACCAAAGATAAGGAGAAAATTCTGAAAGCAGTGAAGGAGAAACAAAGCATAACCTACAAAGGAAAGCTGGTAAGATTAAGTGCCAATTTCTTTGCAGAAACTATGCAAGCAAGAAGACAGTGGAAGGACATATATCAAACAGTCAAAGAACACAAATGTTAACCAAGAATACTGTACCTGGCAAAATTGTCCATCAACTATGAAGAAGAGATCAAGATATTCCCAGAAAAACAGAACCTAAAGGAGTTTGGAAAAAAAAAAAAAAAGACCAGGGTTGCAGGAAATACTGAGAGATGTCCTTATTAAAGAGGTGCCACAGAAAGCAGGACGGACCAAAACAACTAGCAACAACACCAAAAAGAACTCAACAAAATGATAGTAATGAAACCCTACTTTTCAATAATCACACTGAATGTAAATAGTTTGAATGCACCACCAAAGAGAAGAAGAGTTGCAGATTGGATAAAAAAAACCCCAAATCCATCAATATGCTGTCTACATAAGACACACCTGAAAAATTAAGATAAAGAAAGACTAAAAAATAAAAAATAAAAGAATGGGAAAAAATATACCAAACAAATAGTAAGCAGGAAAAAGCAGAAGTAGCAATATTAATCTCTGATAAAAGAATTTTCAATGCAAAAACTATCAAAAGGACAACGAAGGTCACTACATAAGCCTTAAAATGTCAATAAAACAAGAGGACATATTAATGATAAATATGTCTTCACCAAATGCAAGACCTGCAAAATACATAAAACAAACATAAACAAAACAGGAAAAGAAAATAGACAACACTACTATAGTAGGTGGAGACTTTACTATATCATTCTCAAGAAAAGATAGAACTGCTAGAAAAAAAAATCAAGAAAGATGCTCAAGAATTAAACCACACAACAAACCAAATAAATCTCATAGACATTTATAGGCTAATGCACCCAAAAAATCTACAGTATAACTTCTTCTCCAATGTGCATGGAACATTCTCCTGAATAGATCACATTTTAGGTCACAAGGCAAGCATCAATAAATTAAAAAACAGAAATAATACAAAGCATTTTTGCAGACCACAATGCTACAAAATCAGGCATTAATAACAAGAAGATAAAGGAAGAAAAAACCCCATACATTTGGAAGCTGAACAACACCTTACTTGAAGATGATTGGGAACTAGAAGAAATATAAAATGAAATTAAAAATTTCTTGAAACAAATGACAATGAAAACACCACTTAACAAAATCTTTGGGAAACAGCCAAAGCAGTAATCAGAGGTGAATTTATAGCAATAAGCAAACATATCAAAAGGCAGGAAAAAAATGACCATTGGCTCTCTAACCCAACATCTCCAACAAATTGAAAAAAAATAGCAAGAAAACCCAATATCCTTTACAAAAAACTGAAATTATAAAAATTAGAGCAGAAATAAATGAAATAGAAAACAAACAAGCAAAACAATTGAAACCATCAATAAAACAAGGAGTTAGTTCTTTCAAAAGGTCAATAAATTTGACAAAACACTTACAAAACTAACAAAGGAAAAGAAGGAAAAGACACAATCTGAATAAGAGATGAAATGGGCAATGTCACAACAGAATCAATCAAAATTAAAAGGTAAACATTGGAATATTATGAAAAATTATACTGAAACAAATGTGAAAACCTAGAGGAAATGGACAAATACTTAGAAATTCACAACCTACTTAAACTGACACCAACCGAAATTGAACACCTGAAAAGACACATTACAAAAGACGAAACAGAAATGATACAAAGACAAATTCCAGGCCAAAAAACCCTGGAACCGATGGTTTCACCAGTAAATTTTATCAAGCTTTCGGAGAAGATCTATCACCACTTCTACACAAACTATTTCAGAAAATAGAAAATGAAATTCCCCGAGACTCATTCTAGGAATCACATATATCCTTTATACCAAAGCAAGGTAAAGACACCACCTAAATAGGCAATTATAGGCCAATATATCTCATGAATATTGATGCAAAATCCTGAATAAAATCTTGGCCAATTGGATCCAACTATACATCAAAGAAATAGTTCACCATGACCAAATGGGATTCAAAATAGGTATACAAGGATGATTCAACATAAGAATAATAATCAGTGTAATTCATCACATTAACGAAGTAAAGAACAAGAGCCACATGATCCTATCAATTGATGCAGAAAAAGCCATTGACAAAATCCAACACCCTCTCCTGATTAAAATACTCAACAAAATAGGATTAGAGGGGACTTTCTTCAACAGAGTAAAAGTATATACACATACCTGAGAGTCAATATTGTTCTTAATGGAGAGACATTAAAGGTATTCCCCTTCAGAGCAGGAAGTAGGCAAGGATGAGGCCCAATATCACCTCTCCAATTTAATATTTTATTGGCAGTCTTAGCAATAGAAATAAGGCAAAAGAATGAAATAAGAGGTATACAAATTGTCAAAGATGATGTAAAATTATCTCTCTATGCAGATGATATAACAGTATACTTAGAAAACCCTTAAGACTCAAAAAAGAAAACTACTGGATATAATTGACCAATTCAGTGAAGTGGCAGGATACAAGATCAACATACAAAATCAATTGAATTTCTTTACAGTGACAAAGAGAGTACAGAATTGGAGCTAAGAAAAACAATACCCTTCACAATAGCTAATCACAAGATTCAATACTTGGGATTAAATCTAACCAGGAGCACAAAGTATCTATCTAAAGAAAATTACCAACATTACTACAAGAAACAAAAAGTGGCCTGGAGAAGTGGAAGAATATCCCTTGCTCATGGATAGGAAGACTCAATATTGTGAAAATGACAATACTACCAGAGGCAATTTACATGTTCAGTGCAATCCCACTACAAATACCAATTCCATTCTTCAATGAAATGGAAAAGATAATCTCTAAATCTCATTTGGAAAGGAAAGAGGTCTCTAATAAGCAAAGCACTTCTTAAAAAGAGAAACAGTGTAAGAGGCATCTCACTCCCTGATATAAAATTCTACTACACTGTTATGGTGATCAAGACAGTGTGGTACTGGCACAATGACAGACACATAGATTAATGGAATAGAATTGAGAATCCAAATCAGCCCATTTACCTATGGTCAACTGATTTTTGACAAGGAGATGAAATAAGTTAAGTGGGGAAATGACAGCTGTTTTAACAAATGGTGTCGGCAAAATTGGGAAACTATCTGTAGAAAACTCAAGCAAGATCCACATCTTGTTCCATAAACAAAAACCAACTCCAAGTGGAAAACCAAGGACTATAAACTTCGTTAAAGAAAAGCTTGGAAGAACTCTAGAAGTCCTAATCTACAACATAAACAGTCTTCCAAGCATCCTGAAAAACCTACGACAAGGAAGGATAAAATAGATGAATGGAACCTTCTAAGAATCAAATCCCTATGCATATTCAAAAACTTCTCCAACAGGGTAAAAAGGGAAGCCACAGACTAGGAACAAATATTTGGTAATGATATGTCTGATAAGGTATTTCTATCTAGAATTTATTTACTTGAACACCACAAGATAAAGATGAACCACACAATTGACAAATGGGCACAGGATATAAGAGACACTTCAACAAGGAAGACATTCAGATGGCAAACAAACACATGAAGAAATGTTCAACAACCCCAGCTCTAAGAGAGATGCAAATCAAAACAACTATGATATATCATCTCAACCCAGTAAGAAGAGCAAAATTTAACAGAACAACAAACATCAAGTGCTGGCGAGGTTGCAGAGAAACTGGAACCCTTATTCACTGTTGGTGAGAGTGTAAAATGGTGCAACCACTATGGAAGGCACTATGACATTTCCTGAAAAAAGTTGGAAACAGAAACATCATTTGACCCAGCAATTCCACTACTGGGAATATACCCCAAAGAAACCATAACTGCCACCCAAACATATATATGCACACCATGTTTATTTCTGCCGAAAGCATCCTTAATTATAGTAACTCGAGGTTTGAATTTGTTCTTCAGTTCCTTGAGTTTAAGATATGCTGAGTGAGTTCGGCCCTTTTGATTTTCCGACTCCAACTCCTTGCACATTTCATTGTAATATTTTGCTTTGTCATCCCGTGCTGCCTTTTGAGATCTTC
>NW_006400066.1:486996-510076 GCF_000299155.1 Elephantulus edwardii | reverse complement strand
CTTGGGAGGGTGGAGGGACAGCGCAGGAGGGGAAGACCCTCTATGAGATGGATTGATTCGGTGACTGGGGTAATCGGGATGGGTGTGTCAGACGCGGTGCAGTTGGTACAGGATAGAGCAGGGTTTAGGGCTGTTGTGCACAGGGTCGCTATGGGTCGCAAACGACTCGACGGCACATAACAACAACAACAACATACTGCATTGAAACGAATGAGAGAGAGAACTGTTTAAAAGGGATATATGATTAAGTATTACTGTCATGACAGGAGTCCAGAAACGAAGGCTCCATCTGGGGAAGGAGGGTTTGTATATCAATGAAAGAATTTTTCTTTTACTTTTCAAAGAGAAGAGCTAACTGGGCGGGGTGGGGGGGCGGGGATAGGGAGAAAAGTGTAAAAATGAATGAATGGAAATCCAAAGTCTCTGTAAACTTTCATTTAAACTAATAATAATAATAATAATAATAATAATAAAAAGTAAGCCAGGATGAAAAAAAATAAAAACAATGTATAAGAACTTTGTAAGTAAACAACTATAAAATTAAAAAAAAAAGAAAGATAATAAGGCAAATAGCTAGATAGTTAAAGAAATTAAAATGCCAGGAAACAATAACAACAAAAAAATTTAAAGAGAATTATCTATGTCTGCCAACATAGTATTAAGGGGTTCGTGATCTTAACATTTTATAAAAACAATTACATTGTAGTAACTATTTTATTGTACAAATAATTTTATTGTTTATTAACAATTTTATTGTATAGTAATTTAGAAGTTTCTCCATGTACAGTTCAGTGACATTTATTAGATTAACCAAGATGTGAAACTATTTCCACCCTACTTTAGTCATTTACCCCATAAACATAAACTCACTGCCTGTTGCTTCTTAAGCTTACTTTCTAATCTTTCAAGCTACTTTTGTCAATTTGATCCTGTAAAATACATCTTATATGTTAGTCTTAAAAAACCTAATAATGCTTAAGAAAGATATTCTTTAATAATTAAGCTGAACTCTACGACCTAGACAAGTTAGCATCAAGGACTAAGAGATAGGGAATTAAAATATACCAAAGACTGCAATGCTCAAGGCAGATATTCTTTAATAATTAAATCAAAGGAAAAAAATAAGTCTTGCTTAATTTTAAGAAGGATTTAGGAAATAATTTTGGTTTCAGGTTTAAAGAATATCTCAGTGCAATTATGTTGGGAGTTCATCCAATTCCCATTCCACATGAATGCCTGTTTGCATTTAATGAGATTTGAAAATTTGCTGTGTATTTTCCCTCTTTTGATTAGGTTTTTTTTATATAATCTTTGATAAAAATATTCACCAATGATAGCCAGGCATCATGCTGTTTTTCTGATCTCATCGTGAAGTAGGCAGTTGTTCATTGAGGCAATTAGACCACACATCCCAATTCCTCCCTTCTTATTGACTTTCTTTCTTCCTTTATTGTTTCAGATGAATAGATACTGGTTTTCATGCTTTGGATGACTGTGTCCCAGCTTTTAAGATACCAAGTATTTTTTTAAGGAACTAAGCTGTAGAACATAACCAATAAACATGTCATAAGGACAGCTGAGATGGATTAAAACATCCTGACCCTAAATCTATAAAACAAATTTTATGAGATATTTGGTTGTACACTTGCTTCAGCAGCTACTCTTTTTTGTTTTAAATATATCAAATAATGTTTTACTTTGTAACCTTTTGTAGAAGCTTAACTTACTGGCAACAATTACCTTAACCAAATATTTCAATCAGGAATAGTCCCCAGATCGCAGCAAGAAAACACTGGATGGTTCAAAATCATAAAAGGAGTGTGTTAGGGATGTGTTCTGTCTCTATATCCTTTCAAAATGTATTAGGAATAGACCATTTAGGAGGCTGGACGCCATGAGGTTGAATATGACTTCAGAATTGGAGGAAGACTCATCAACAATCTACATTATACAAATGACATAATCTTGCTTACTAAAATTGAAGAGGGCCAGAAGCATTTGCTACAGAAGGTCAAGAACTGTAGTCTTCAATATGAATTGATGCTTAATATCAAGAAGACAAAGATTTTCACTATTGGGTCAATTGGCAGGACCACAATAGATGGAGAAGAGATAGAGGTTGTTAATAATGTAAGCTTGCTTGGCTCCACAATCAACACTGTTGGCACCAACAATCAGGAAATCAAAAGATAAATTGCATTGGGGAAGTCTGCTGTCAGGGCCCTCCCCAAATTGCTAAAGAGCAATGATACCAGACTACAGATTAAGCTGTGCCTGATCCAGGCCATGGTCTTTGCAATTATTTGCTATGTATCAGAAAGCTGGACCATGACTAAAGATGACAGAGGAAGAATTAATGCTTTTGAGTTGTGGTGCCGGAGAGGAGTATTGAACATACCGTGGACTACCAAGAGAACAAACAAGTCTGTCTTGGAGAAATTAAGTTTCTCCTTGGAGGCAAGGATTTTGAAGCTCTGTCTCACATACTTGGATACATGGCCAGGATCATGATTAGAAGGATGGAGGTTCAGCACAGGTGAAGAAGATCCCAGATGGGATGGATTAACTAAAAAATTAGAGTATAATGGGGTAAGTGTGTCAAAGTAAGTGAGACTGGCTCTGAATAGGGTAGAGTTAAGAGCTACTATACATAAGGTTGCTTATGAGTCTCAGGTAGTTTGATGGCACATAACAACAATATCAAATATTTTTTAGTAAAGGAACTTCTTGTAGATACATAACTTAGTGACAACAATTACTTTAATCAAATGTGTAACCTTACTCATACAGTGTTTCCAAACCCATAAAGAAATTTTGTACTTCAGAAAGGACAACTTCCTCTTTTCTCTCATTTCTGTCACTGGTGACCACTGATAAAGTTTGGTGTGCATTCACGTGTTTGTTAAGTCTTGGCAAAGGAGGTCAAAGAGAAGAATGAAGAATTCAGAACTCAAATGCCGATGCTCTTGTCTGCTGCTGATAAAAAGAGAAAGCCACCTTGATTGTCTGGTTGAGCTAGCATGTGGCTCATAAATCAAAGTGGAATGTCCCTCCCTAAAGACACTGTTTATAAAAATCCTCCCCAGTAAGTTCACAGTGTGACTTCCCATTCTGCCTCTCCAGGATCAGGAACTCACCAGGGAGCTCCCTTTCCCCCGCTTTAGAAAAGCTGCATTAAGCTTTCTCTAGTTCTCTCTGATTTCTTCTTTAAATCCTCTAACCTAACAATGTCTATTCCTGCCTTTTTTAAAAAAAAAAGTTTTCATTCAATAATTAATTTAATTTGTCTTTCATTCACATTCATTGTGTTTCATAAAATCCCTCATTTACATTGTCTTTCATATAGTAATTTATATACACTAGATCCCATATAATCAATTACCATTGATTTATAACTATTATTACACTACCTTAGTCTTTTTATATGAATGAGGATGTATCAGAAATTGCTGAGGTATATTTGGAAAGCTAGTCTATCTTTGTTTCATTGATTATGCAAAGATGTTTCACTGTGTGAATCACAACAAACTGTGGCTGACTCTGAGAAGAATGGGAACCCCAGAACTCTTTATCGTGCTAATGCGAAATCTGTGCTTGGACCAGGAGACAGTCATCAGAACAGAGCAAGGAAGCACTACATGGTTCAAAACTGGGAAGGGTGAATGCCAGGGATCTATCTTATCTCCATACCTTTTCAATCTTTATGCAGAACAGATTATTTGTGAGTCTGTACTGTCTGAGGAGAAATATGGCATCATGATTGGAGAAAGACTCATTAATAATTTGTGTTATACAGATGACACAACCCTGCTTGCTGAAACTGAGGAAGACCTGAAATGCTTGCTGTGGAAGTCCAACGACTGCAGTCTTCAGTATGGATTGAGGCTCAATATTAAGAAAACAAAGATTCTCACCATTGGATAGATTGGCTGTGTCATGATGGATGGTGAAGAGATTGAGATTGTTCAAGTTTTAGTTTGCTTGCCTCCACAATCAACACTCTTGGCACCAGCAATCAGGAAATTAAAACAAGTATTGTGATGGGAAAGTCTGCAATTAGAGACCTCTCTAAAATACTGAAGAGCAATGATGTCATTCTGGAGACTAAGATGCACCAGATGCATGCCATGGTCGTTGCAATCACTTGCTATGCACCAGAGAGCTGGACAATGACTAGGGATGATAGAAGGAGAATTGGTGCCTTTTAACTGTGGTGTTGGAGAAGAGTATTGAATATACCATGGACTGCAAGAAAATGACCAGGTATATCCTTTAGAGGGTGAAGCTAGGCTGCTCCTTGGAGGCAAGGATTCTGAAGGTTTATCTAACAAACTTTGGACATGTTGCAAGGAGGAACCAGTCCTTGGAGAGGGATGTTATGCTTGGGAGGGTGGAGGGACAGCTCAGGAGAGGAAGACCCTCGATGGGATGGATTGATTCAGTGACTGCGGTAATGGGGGTATGTGTGTTAGAAACAATGAGATTGGCACAGGATAGAGTATGGTTTAGGGCTGTTGTACCTAGGGTCACTATGAGTCACAGATGACTCCATGATACATACAACAACAACAAAGTTGAGGATAGGCAAAACTCAAGTTTATTTTAAAGCAGTTAATAGAAAACAGATGATGAAATTTTTCAACCAGAGATAGTGCCAATCAATCGTAAGGACTTACTGGAGTATAGCACATAAAGGAGAGAGTGAAGGGTATTAGAAAAATGGTAAAGTAAGCATAAAATTAATTATGTACATTGGTTCATATGAATTGAATTGAGACTAGATCCTGTACTAAAGAGGTGGAGACAAAAAGAAGGAGATACATCTATCCTTACCAGGAGCTTTAAGATTAAATGATAACCTGGAATTCAAAAAAGGAAAGTGAAGTTCATAGGCCATAAGACTAGAGAGTGAAAAGGACAGCAATGACCTGAAATTTCCATAATTGCTGTGGAGGTTAAACCACCCTTGCTATTTTAAATGTTGTTGTTGTTGCTAGGTGCTATCAAGTGGCTTATAATGGCTTCTAATGACCCTATGGCTTATATGGCTATATGGCTTATAATGACCCTATGAACAAAAGATCTAAACCTTCTTCTATCCTGTGCCATCCTCACACTTCCTGACTTACAAGAGCCCATTGTGGCAGTCACTGTGTCAATCCATCTGGTCAAGGGTTTTCCTTTCCTTCTCTGACACTCCAGTCTTTCTAGCATTATATCCCCTTTAAGGAATAGTCCCCATCCACCAGCAATATGCCCAAAGTATGTGAGGTTAGCCTAATCATTCTCACCTCTAAAGAACACTCTGGTTGCACCCTCTCCAAGACATACCGGTTTGTTCTCTTGCAGGATGTTGAACACTCTTCTTGAACACCACAGCTCAAAGGTACCAATTCTTCTGTTCTCCTTATTCTTTGTCTAGGTCTCAGATACATAAAAAGTGATTGAAAAGACTATGGCCTGAATCAGTTTCATCTTAGTCCTCAAACTGACATCACTACCCTCAATACTTTGGAGAGGTCCCTAACTGCAGTTTTTCCCAGTGCAATGTGTCTCATTTCCTGATGGCTGATACTAAAAGTGTTAATTGTAGATCCATGTGAGATGAAGTTGTTGACAGTTTCAATCTCTTCTGCATCCATCATGATGTTGCCTATAGGTTCTTTGATAAGAATCTTTGTTTTCTTGACAAAAAGTTGCAATCCATATCAAAGGCTGCATTCCTTGATCTGCAACAAGTGCTTCAAGTCCTCCTCACTTTCAGTAAGCAAAGCTGTACCATCTGCATAACACAGATTATTGAAAAGTCACCCTCCAATCCTGATGTCACATTTCTGTTCACAGAGTTCAGCTTCTCGAATAATTTGTTCTGCATACAGATTAAATGTATATAGAAAGATATTACAACCCTGACACACTCCATTCTTGATTTTAACATATGCAGTGTTCCCCTGCTCTGTTTGCACAACAGCCATCTGCTCTAGGTATAGGATTTTCATGAGCACAATTAACTGCTCTGGGACTCCCATTCTTCACAATTTCAGCCACAGCTTGTTTTCATCCACAAGAGTAAAATGTGTTTGCATAGTCAATAAAGCAAGGTAGACATTCTTCTGATATTCTTTACTTTCAGCCAGGATCCATCTGACATTAGATAGTACCATAGGAACAGGAACCAATGGTAATGAAGGAGGAAGTGGAAGCTGCATTGAAGGCAATGGCATAAAATAGAGTCCCAAGAATCAATGGAGTATCAATTGACTTGTTTCAATTAATGGATACACTCATTAGTCTATTCCAGGAAATTTGGAGGATAGCTGGCTGGCCAACAGATTTGAAGAGGTCTGTTATTTGTTTCCATTCCCAAGAAAGGTGATCCAACAGAATGTGGAAACTACTGAACGGTATCATTATGCAGACATCATTCAAAAACTGACAGAACATGATATCAATATGTAGCTTTCAGAAGTTTAAGCAGGATTTAAAAGAAGTTATGGCACCAGGAACATCATTGCTGATGTCAGATAGATCCTGGCAGAAAGTAAAGAATGCTAGAATTTTAAATGTAATGAGGTTAATTAATACTAGAATTTTGTTCTTTTGGAGAACTCGTAAGTTTCCATCTAGTTCCTCTCCTATTGATTCGGCTATTGGTTGAAATGGGAATTCTAAGTTATATTTTTGGAAATTGGACAGGTGTGAGAAAGGCATAAACTTAACAGAGAAGAAATGCCAGCCACATCATTATAAAAGTTCACACATTTATTTGAAAATTTTGCAAAGAAACAAATGTTTTGTGTTGTTAGGCACCAATGAGTTGAGTACAACTCATAGTGACCCTCTCTAAACAATAGGTCTGGACCTTGTCCTATCTGTGCCATGCTCACAAACTCTGACACACTCATACCCATTGTTTCAGTCACTGCATCAATCCACCTCATTGAGGACCCACCTCTTCTAGCTGTTCCTCCACCTTTCTAAGCATGGTGTCTGCCTCCAAGGAACAACTTTTACTAAGCAGCATGTTCAAAGTATGTGAGATGAAAGCTTCATCTTCTCCAAAACATGACTATTTGCTCTTTTGACAATCCATAGGATCTTCAGCACTCTTCTCCAATACCACAACTCAAAGGCTTCAATTCTTCACCAGCTCTCATATGCATACAAAATAACATCATAGCCTCAGTCACACCTAAGTCTTCAAAATGACATTGTTGCTTCACAATAATTTGAAGAAGCCTTGACTAGAGACTTTCCCAGTGAGTTATGACTCTGGATATTCAGATGTCAGGCATTGATTGTGGATGCAAGAAAGATGAAGGTGTTGACAGTTTCACTCTTTTCCTACCTATCATAATATTGCCCATGTGTCCAGTCTTGATGATTTTTGATGTTGAGATGCCATCTAATTTGAAGACTTCGATGTTTAACCTACAACAAATACTTCAAGTTCTTTTCACTTTCAGCAAGTAAGGATGTGCAATTCAAATAACGAAGGCTATTGATGAGTCTTCCTCCAATCCTGATGCCACACTTTTTCTTCATAGAGTTCATCTTTTCAAATAATTTGCTTAGAATACAAATTAAATAGATATGGAGAAAGGATACAACACTGATGCACACCTTGTTGTTGTTGTTATGTGCTGTCGAGTCACTGTGACTCATAGTGACCCTATGTACAACAGCCCTAAACCTTGCTCTATCCTGTGCCAATCGAACTGCCTCTGACACACCCATCCCAATTACCCCAGTCACTGAATCAATCCACCTCATGCAGGGTCTTCCCCTCTTGTGCCGTCCCTCCACCCTCCCAAGCATGATGTCCCTCTCTAAGGACTGGTCCCTCCTTACAACATGTTCAGAGTATGTCAGATGAAGCCCCAGAATCCTTGCTTCCAAGGAGCAGCCTGGTTTAACCCTCTCCAGGATGAATCTGTTTGTTTTCCTAGCAGTCCATGGTACCCTCAATACTCTTCTCCAGCACCACAGCTCAAAGGCATCCATTCTCCTTCTATCCTACTTAGTCATTGTCCAACTCTCTGATGAATAACAAGTGATTGCAAAGACCATGACATATATCAGATGCACCTTAGTCTCCAGAGAGACACCATTGCTCTTCAGTACTTTGTCCCTAACAGATGACTTTCCCATCGCAATGTGCAATGTTCCCTTTCTCTGTCCACACAACTGCTTCTTGGTTTATGTATTTGTTTCACATGGGCACAATTAAGTGTTCTGGGATTCCTATACATCTCAGTTATAGCCATATTTTGTTTTGAACCACACAGTCAAATGCTTTTCATAATCAATAAAGCACAAATAGCCATTCTTTGCTTTCATACAGGGTCCATCTGACATTGGTAATGATATTTTTTATGCCATGGCCTCTTCTAAATCCTGCTTGAAATTCTAGCTGTTCCCTGTCTGTGCATTGCTTAGCTACTTTTCAATGATCTTCAGCAGTATTTTGGTTGCATTAATATTAATGATATTGTTCAGTAATGGGAAGAAGCATGGATCTTACCCAGTCAGTAAACCTGACAACTGTCCTCCAAATTTCCTGGCATAGCCTAGTAAGCATGCCAAGGGTTGTATCTGTTGTTTTAAACATTTCATTTGGTATACCATCCATTCCTGGGGTCTTATTCTTTGCCAATGTCTTTAAAGTAGTTTGAACTTCTTCATTACCATTAGCTCTTGATCATATGGTATTTCCTGAAATATTTCAGTGCTGGAAATTCTTTTTGTTAGAGTGGCTTTGTGTATTCCCTCTATCTTTTTCTTTTTTTGTTTGTTTCTTAGATTATTCACAATTTTACCCACAGCATCTCTAACTATTGAAATTCAAGGCTTGAATTTGTTTGTTTGCTTTTTAAATTCTTTCATCTTGAGTAATGTGGACCACGTTCTCTGCACATTTCATTAGAGCTGTTTGCTTTGTTTTCCCAAGCTGTGTTTTGAAATCTTCTGTTCAGCTCTTTTATTTCTGCATGTCTTCCCTTTGTTTTGGCTTCTGGAAGCTCTGATGCAAATTTCAGGGACAGTTCTAATATGCATTTTAATTTTTTTCTTTCTCCTCGGTGTTTTTAGTGAACTTTTACTCTTCACGGATGATATCCTTAATGTCATCCTACAACTTGCCTGGTCTTCTATCACTGGTGATCTATGTTTCAAACCTATTCTAAAGATGATTTTGAAATTCAGATTGGATAGAATCAAGATTATATTTTTATTCTTATGAACTTGTTTTAATTTTTTTCAGCTTCAATTTGAACTTGCAACATGAGTAGTTGATGGTCTATTCTACACTCATCACTTAGACTGGTTTGCTTCTAATTCTGAGCTTCTCCAACAATTTATTCCACAGTAGAAATTTCTGTCTGTTTCACTGACTATGCAAAGGCATTTGACTGTGTAGGTTACAATAAACTGTGGCTAACTCTGAGAAGAATGGGAGTTCCAGATCATTTAATTGGACTTATGTGAAATCTATAGTTGGACCAGGAATTTCCAAGTAAAATCTCACCAGGAAAAATCTCAATAAAAAAGTTTCTTTATAAAAAAAAAGAAAGCGAAGATTCTTATCATTGGGCCAATTAATAGTAATATGATAGATGGTGAAGAAATTGAGATTTTTTTCTTTATTGTTTTTATTTTAACTGAGATTTTAATGAGAGTGTATAGAGAACTTGGATTTTCATTCATTCATTGTTGCACATTTCCCTCCCTGCCCACCTTCCCCAGTTCGCTATCGCTTTTCTCTTTAAAAAGAAAAAAAAACCCTATTACTTTGTTGTACAGTTCCCCATTCTGCCCCAGTTCACTTTACTGTGCAGCTCTTCTTCTGGACTGTTGTCATGTAAATAATACCTAAAAGAATACCTAATAATATATTCCTTTTAAGCTGTTCTTTCCCTTGTCTGTTCCAATGCAGTGTACATTTTTTACCTCCTCTTTTCTTAGTTTTTCCCCACTCTAATGTCAGTCCTGTTTTATAACAATGGCATTATGCAGTATTTGTCCTTTTGTGACTGAGATATTTCATTTAGCATAATGTCCTCTATGGTCACCCATTTTATATAATATTTTATGATTTTCTTGTTTTTCAGTACTGCATATTATTTCATTGTATGAATATACCACAGCTTCTCTATTCATTTTTTATTGATGGGCACTTGGGTTCTTTCCAACTCTTTGCTATTATGAACAATGTAGCAACAAACATGGCTGCATATGAGATTGAGATTGTTAACTACTTCAATTCGTTTGGTTCTATAACCAACACTCTTGGTACCAGCATCCAGGAAATCAAAAGACAAAGTACATTGGGAAACTCTGCTGTTAGGAATCTCTCCAGAATATTGAAGAGCAATGATGTCAGTCTGTAGACTAAGGTGCACCTGATCCAGGTCATGGTCTTTACAGTTACTTGCTATGCATCAGAAAGTTGGACAATGACTAGGATGATAGAAAGATAACCAATGCCTTTGAACTGTGGTGCTAGATATTCTTGAATATACCATGGACTGCCAGGAAAACAAACAGATTCATCCTGGGGAGGGTGAAACCCAGCTTCTCCTTGGAGGCAAAGATTCTGAAGCGTCATCTGACATACTTTGAGCATGCAGCAAGGAGCGACCAGTCCTTGGAGAGGGACATCATGCTTGGGAGGGATGAGGGAGAGTGCAAAAACAAAGACGCTGCATGAAATGGGTTATGGGGGTAGGTATGTCAGAGACAGTAAGTTTGGCTCAGGATAGAACAGGGTTCAGAGTCATAGGTAAATAGAGTCACTAAGAGTCACAAATGACCGGATGGTACAAAACAACAACAAACCACAAGACAAAGATACATTTTCTTTTATATATACTTTCCCCACAAATCTGTCAGGAAGCACCTTGGAGACAATAAATTATGACTACTATATTTTACTTTTATTTCCTAGTTCCTGAAATTCAATGGTATTTAAAACTGTCTTTACAATTGTTCTCCAACATTTGATAAATATGCTAAAACCTAATAATTTCAGTTTCTTTTAAACTTGACTCATTTTGTTATAGAGTGAAAAATTATTGTATAATTTGGTTATTATTGGACATCTGTCTATTTTGTCCATTTTTTATTTTAGGTTGTTGTCATTGAGATTGACAGTTTGTTTCCTTTGATTCACAAAAATAAATAAAAAAGTAAAGGAAATATTCACTACTGTTTTTAATAGTATGTGTTATTTTCCATGGTTTTTTGTTCAAGGAGTTTTCTTACAGAGAAGTCTTATTTTCATTGGGCACTGTGTTTCATTTTTACAACATGCATAAAAGTGATTTATTACAAGTGGGTGAAAGAGAATGATTAGTAATGAGCCACAGGCAGAAATAGAACACAAGAATTCATCTTGCATGGTACCTTTTCCTGAGACTTTTACTGACCTTATCCCAGAAATTGTCCTTATAAATATCTGAGACAAGATGGTGCCATGAGGTACCATTCCCTTCCTACATACAGAGTGAATATTACATCAACTGCATAAGGGTTTTTTGGTTTGTTTCATTTATTTGTTTTTAATATTAGATAATATCGCTTTCTGGATGAGACAGATATGGACTCAAGTTCAAGTTCTTGAGTAATCTGTGCAGTTCTGAGTGAGTTGCTTGCTCTACTTAATTTGTTTGCAATATACTATTATTGTGGTTGTTGGATGTCCTTGAATCAAATACAACTCATAGTAACCCTATGAACAAATGATCTGAATCCTGTCCTGTTCTGTGACATCGTCATCATTTCTGACATAGTTGAATCTATTGTTGCAGTCACTTTGTCAATTCACCTCATTATGAGTCTTCCTCTCTTCTGTGGATTTACCTTTCAAAGTGGATGGTCCATTCAAAGGAATAGCCCTGCGTAGCAATATGCCCCTGGTATATGAGATGAAGTTTTGCTATCCTTGCTTCTATGTAACATTTTGACTGCACATTTTCAGAGACATGTCTGTTTGGGTTTTGTTTTGGGTTGTTGGTGTTTTTTTCCAGTCCAAAGAATATTCATTCCTCTTTTCAACACCAGCACTCAAAGGCATTAATTATTCTGTAATCTTTATTAAATTTTCAGCTTTCAAATGGATAGTAAGTGATTGAAAAGACTATGGCCTGAAACAGGAAGACCTCAGTCTTCAAACTGACATAATATCTCCTCAGTAATTTAGAGAGGTCTCTAACTTCAGACTTTCCAAGTGCAATATTTCTTTTATTTTCTTTTTTTTTAATTGAGATTTTAATGAAAGTTTATGGAGAACTTAGATTTCTAGTCATTCATTGTTGCACATTTTCCTCCCTGTCTACTCCTCACCTCAGTTTGTTTTTCTCTTTGAAAAAAAATTCTTTTATTTTATATACCACCCCCTCCAAAGTTCACTTTACTATGTAGCTTGTGTTGTGGACTATTGTCATGCAAATAATACCTAATAATATATTTATTTTAAACAGTTGTCTCCCACATATGTACCAATGCAGTGTACATTGTTTATCCCCTCTTTTCTTAGTTTCCCCCAACCCCAATGCCAGTTCTATTTTATAACAGTGGCACTATGAAGTATTTGTCCTTTTGTGACTGAGTAATTTCACTCAGCATAGTGTACTCTAGGGTCAACAACTTTGTATACTATTTCATGAGTTCCTTGTTTCTCAATACAGCATGGTATTCCACTGTGTGAATATACTACAGCTTCTCTAGCCATTCGTTTGTTGAGGGGCACTTAGGTTGTTTCCAACTCTTTGCTATTGTGAACAAAGCAGGAATAAACATGGGTGTGCCTATATCTGGTTGTATGGCAGTTTTGTTTTTTTTAGGGTATATCCCCAATGGAGGCAGGATCGGCATCCACTTCTGAAATGGCTTGCCTCTGGAAACTCTATGTACAAACAACGCTCAGGCTGTTCGTTCATAGGGTCGCTATGAGTCGTCTATGACTTAATGGCATCAAACAACAACAACAACAACATATTCCCAATAGTGGAATTGCTGGGTCAAGTGGTGTTTCTACTTCCAGCTTTTTGAGAAAGCACCATATTGCCTTCCATAGTGGTTGCACCATTTTACACTCACACCAGTAGTGAATAAGGGTTCCAGTTTCTCTGCAACCTCACCAGGACTTGATGTTTGCTGTTCTGTTAAATTTTGCTGTTCTTACTGGGGTAAGATCTCTCTTAGAGCTGGAGATTTTGAACATTTCTTCATGTGTTTGTTTGCCATCTGAATGTCTTCCTTGTTGAAGTGTCTGTTCATATCCTGTGCTCATTTGTCAATTGTGTTGTTTATCTTTATCTTGTTGTGGTGTTCAAGTTACCCTATAAATTCTAGATATAAATCCCTTGTCAGACATGTCATTACCAAATATTTTTTCCCAGTTTGTGGCTTTCCTTCTTAACCCTATCGAAGAAAGTTTTGGATGTGCATAGGGATTTGATTCTTAGAAGGTCCTATTCCTGTTTTATCCTCTCCTGGTTGATTTGTCAGGATGCTTGGAAGACTGTTCATGTTGTGGATTAAGCTTTTTAGAGTTTTTCCAAACTTTTTGGTAATGAAGTTTATAGTCCTTGGGTTTAGATCTAGTTACTTGATCCACTTTGAGTTGGTTTTTATGTATGGTGTGTGCTGTGGGTCTTGATAGATTTTTCTGCAGATGGTTTTCCAATTTTGGCAACATCATTTGTTGTATTTATATTTTTCTACTTTTATTAAATTTTATTAATTTTAATGAACATTTACAGAGATTTTGGGTTCCCATTCATTCATTGTTGCACTATTTTCTCTAGCCCCCCCCCAGTTTGTTCCTCTCTTCCCCCCCTTGAAAATCTGTTTTAATTGTCCCATTGCCACAGTGCTTGTCAAAGCCAATTCTGATTAATCTCCTTTGTCAGTGTGTCCTTTGGCATTCCCTATCACTCCTCCCTGAGAGAGAATTCACCCTGATTCATAAGGAAAAGGGGATGGCGTATTCTCTTAGCTACTTCCTGCTGAAAAGGGATGCTGTAGGTTTCAGGGTGAAGATCTTCTCTCACTACTCTAAAGGGCCCCTTTGGCGGTAGGAAACACATAGACTATTATGGAGATTGATTTTGGAATTTAGATGCACTGTTATCAATTGTGCTTAGCCATACATGTTCATATCCTTGAAGATGTATCATGGAACTGTTGCAGCCTAGAAGACACAAATTTAACTAACAAGTTAAAAGTACATGAGTCAAAAATTAAAAGGCAATAATATTCCAAGTAGAGGTTCCAATAGTGGCACAAATCAAGTTACAGACGGAAGATAGTTCTTACAATAAAAGGCCTATTGACTAGCACTTTTATATAACAGTATAAAGGTTAGGAACCACAAGATCTAGAGGCTCAACTATGTCATTTATTGTTATTTAGTCCTGGAGCAAATTTCATCTACTACTGGGTTGTTTTACAACTCAGAAGTCTGCATGCAAGGCAGAGGTGAAGTAAGGAACTGCTTATGAGTTTTTCTGTCAATTCCAACAACTAAGAAATAGTGAGAAGATTTGGGACCTCAGAAGGCTTTTAGGACCACATAGTAGGCTCTTGTGTCCAGGAGAATATGAATATACTGACCAGTAATGTTAATGCTCACCCACAGCTCTTCTGGGAGGATCTAAATCGTTGAAGCATCCTCCTTATTTATATGTTCTATAATTTACTGATGCTTGTCTTCTGACCTAAAATGTGGTCTAGTTTCTAGAACTTTGCATGCACATTAGAGAAGGTGAACTGTGATTTGTGCTTTTTTGGGGTGCATTAACCTATAAATATCTATAAGATTGAGTTGATTTATTGTGTGGTTTAATTCTTCAGCATCTTTTTTGAGTTTCTTTCCGGTAGTCCTATCTTTTCTTGAGAGTGGTGTATTGAAATCTTCAACTATTATAGTGATGTTTTCTGTTTCCTTTTTCAGTTTTACTAATGTTTGTTTTATATATTTTCCAACTCTATCATTTTTTGCATAATTATTTATTATTGTTATGTCCTCTTGTTCTATTCATACTTTAATCATTATGTAGTGACCTTCCTTGTCCTTTGTGATGGTTTTTTCATTGAAATCTATTTTATCAGATATTCATTCACTACTCCTGAATTTTTCTGGTTGTCATTTGATTGGTATATTTTTTCCAAGCCTTTTATTTTTAGTCTTTCTTTATCTTCATTTTTCTGGTGTGTCCCTTGTAGACAGCATATTGATGGATTTTGTTTCTTTTATCCAATCTGCTACTCTTTTTCTCTTCAGTGATGTATTTAGATGACATTTAGTGTGATTTTTGAGAGGCAAGGTTTCGTTGCTTTCATTTTGTTGAGTTCTTTTTTGGTGTTGTTGATAGTTACTTTGGTCTATCTTGCTTTCTGTGGCACCACAACTCTAAGTGTTTCCTGCAATGCTGGTCTTGTTTTTGCAAACTCCCTTAGGTTCTGTTTTTCTAAGAGTATCTTTATCTCTCCTTATTTGATGGACAGTTTCGTTGGGTACAATATTCTTGGTTGACAGCTGTGCTCTTTGAGTGTTCAATATATGTCATTCCACTATCTTCTTGCTTTCGTAGTTCCTGCTGAAAAATTGGCACTTAATCTTATTCGCTTTTCTTATAGGTTACTCTTTAGTTCTCCCTCACTGCTTTCAGAATTTTCTCCCTATCTTTGATTCTGGCAAATATGACTATGATATGCCTTCTCAGCTTCTTGAATATATATTCTCTCATTCTTCATTATGCCTGGGAAGTTTTCCTCTAGTAATTCCTCTACAACTTTTTTTGGAGACTTTACTTGCTTTTTCCTTTACTGCTTCTTCACACTGAGGCTTTTCCCCATTAAAGTCACTAAAGAATTTGGCAGAACATGGAGACAAATTTGAAAAGAATATTCAACCATCAATGCCATAGAATTTCTGATTTTATGGCTTATATTTAGTGACACAAATCTGCCATCATGATGACGATTATTACAACAACAACAATAATAATAATAATAATAGCAAATGATATATACAATGCAAACATGAAAGGTACTTTGTATGTGCTAGGAAGTATATATGTATTTCTGTATCTACTCAATCTGTATCATATGATTTTAAAATATTTCTATTAATTCTCAGAATTTCACTCTTTGGCATGATTACTCATGATTTACTGACTGTGCCAAGCTGTTGGACTATGTGCATCATAACAAACTATGGTTCACATTGAGAAAAATGTGACCTATACTTAGATCAAGAAGCTGTTGTCTGAACAGAACAAGAGATAACTGCATGATTTAAAGTCAAGAAAGATATGTATTGAGTTTGCATGTTTTCTTCATGACTATTCAATCTGTATGCGGAGAAAAACAATTGAAATACTAAATTTTATGAAGAACTGCAGTCAAGGACCTCTTCACAGTACTGGAAAGTAATGATGTCAGTCTGGAGACTAAGATGTGCTTGATGCAGGCAATAGTCTTCACAATTACTTGCTATGCATCAGAAAGCTAGATAGTGACTAGGAATGATAGAAAGAGAATTGATACCTTTGAGCTGTGATGCATGAGAAAAGTATTGAATATGTCATGGACAACCAGGAGAACAAACAGAATCATCCTAGAGAGGGTGAAACCAGGCTGCTTCTCAGAGGTAAGGATTCTGAGGCTTTGCCTGACATACTTTGTTGCAAGGAGGAATCAGTCCTTGCAGAGGGATATCATGCCTGAAATTGTGGAGATACAGCCAAGAGAGGAAGACCCTTGATGAGATGGATTGATTCAGTGACTGGGTTAATGAGGGTAGGTGTGTCAGAGACAGCAGGCGTCAGGGCTGTTGTACTTTAGGGTCACTACAAGTTGCAGGCAGGTCAATGATACATAACAACAGGAACAACAACAATAACATGGCATCAGAATAGAAGGAAGACTCATCAACAACCTGCATTATGTAAATTACACAATCTTGCTTGCTGAATGTGAGGAGTACTTGAAATGGTTGCTTGCTGCAACCATTACAAACTTCATAATCAATTAGATCTCAACATTAAGATGACAAAATTCTTCACTATTGGGTCAATAGAAAACATTATGATAGATGAAGAAAAGATTGAAATTAACAATGATTTCATGTTACTTCAATACAGAATAAATAGCTGTGGCAGCAGTACTCCAGAAAACAAAAGAGGATGCTGCCCCTGCACAGGGGGAGCCATGCTCCAGGAGTGATATGCCAGGAAATGACACACTGGGGAGCAAGCAAGACAGCTGGAATTTGAGTGATGTATTTTATGGGGATCACTTCTCTTTAGCTGGATCATATGGAGCTACTAAAGCTCAAAGAGAAGGAAACAAGACAACTGGAACTAAAGTGAGAAGGCAGACTCAGTTCTCAAAGGGAAAACCAAGTCTTCCTGGTTTTCCATTCAGATTGCCACACACACCTGCCCTGTGTGAGTCTCCTTATGTCTAATCACTTAATTTCCTTTATCCCTGAGCATTTTCCTTGGACTGGCCTAGCTGCAGCAGCTGTCTGGCAGGGGAGGCTGCTTTCACAGGACTTTTTCTCCTAAACGAAAGCAAATCTTTGCTTGAGTCAGAAATTGAGAGAAAAACCCAGGCAGAGTAGCTGCCCTACACTCTTCTGGAGCAGTGACTTCAGATCAAGAACCTGCTATTGCCTCTGACATGGAAAAACTCTACCACAGAAGTGTCATGTAAGAAGCAGGCTACCTCACATCCTACAGAAGCCTAAAGCAAGATGTCACCCCCCAAAAGTGAAACAGGATCAATGGATTTATTGAAGACAGAAAGTCTGGTGGAATTATCTGAAACAAATTAAAAGTACAACGATATTCTCAAATGGTGAAAGACAAACTTGAAGGATTATAGGATACTGTAAGCAAAAACCAACTAAAAAAATAAGTAAATTCTTAGTTGCCTGAAGAATTTATTTAAATTTTCCAGAGTCCATCTAGAGAAGTGTTTGTAGAAAGATAATCTTGCTTGGCATTTTTAAGTTAAAGGAACTGAACAACAAATTCAAGTCGTGAGTTGCAGTACTTAAAAGATGTTACAGGCAGAATATTGAATGACCCAAAAAGCATCAAAAGAAGGACTATTTCCATGTTATCAGGATGGTTAATAACACTGCTATGAACACTGATGTACAAATCTCGATCTGTGTCTCAGGTCTAATCTTCTTGAGGTATGTTCCCAATAGCGGAATAGCTGGGTCATACAGAGCATCTATCTTCAACTTTTTTGAGGAAACACTAAACTGCCTTCCAGAGTGCTTGTACCTCATTGTGATTTTTATTCATATACCTCTTATTGCCAGTGATTTTGAGCATTTCTTCATGTGTCTTTTGGCTATTTGATTGTGTTCCTCTGAAAAATCTTATCATGCCTCTTACACATTTTGTAACTGGGATATCAGTCTTTTCTCCTGGTGGCCCAGGAGTATTCCCTAAATTTTTGTTATGAGACCCTTTTCTGAGATGGTATTGTCAAATGTTTTTTTTTCCAGTTTGGTAGCTTTTCTTTACACCCTACTGGGAAAAGTTTTTGATGAATAGAGAAATAGGCCAAATGTCCATCCATAATTGAATGGATTGAGAAATAGTGGTACATTTACACAATGGAATACTATGCAACAGAATTATGGAGCAAAGTATTTTCAAAGAGTACTTAATACACAGAGTCACTTACCAGAAAGAATTTATTGACATGGAAAAATTTCAGGAAGTACTGTATGAACAAAAGCCAATGGTAATGAAGGAGGAAGTAGAAGATGCATTGAACTCACTGGCAAAAAATGAGGCCCCAGGAATCAGTGGGATTCTAATTGACTTGTTTAAATTAACAGATGCAGCCATGAATTCACTCACCAGTCTATGCCAGGAAATTTGGAGGACAGCTGTCTGTTCAACAGATTGGAAGAGTTTCATATTTGTTCCCATTCCCAAGAAAGGTGATCCAACTGAATGTGCAAACTATCATTGACATTACATGCAAGCAAAACTCTTCTGAAGATTATTAAAAAATGACTGGAACTGTACATAGATAAGGAACTACCAGAAGTCCAAGCAGGCTTTAGAAGAGGCTTTGGCACTAGGGATATCATTGTTCATGTCAGATACTGGCTGCTAATAAGAAATACCAAAAAGATTATTTGTGTTTTATTGACTATGCAAAAATTTGACTGTGTGGATCATAATAAGTTGTTGCTGACACTGAGAAGGCGGCAGATCCCAGAGCACAAGATTGAGCTCATGCAGAACCAGGAGGCTCTTGTGCAAAGAGTGCAGGGGAACACTGCATCGTTTGGAATTGGAAAAGGAGTGTGTCAGTGTTGTATTCTCTCTCCATACCTATTCAATCTGTATGCTGAGCAAATTATCTGATGAGCTGGACTCTATGAGGAGTAGTGTGGCATCAAGAATAGAGGGAGACCAATCGATAACCTGTGTTATGCAGATGACACAACCTTGCTTGCTCAAAATGAGAAGGACTTGAAGCACTTGTTGTAGAAGACCAAGAAATGCAACCTTCAGTATGGATTGCATCTCAATGTCAAGCAAACAAAGATTTGTACAACTTGATCAACACACAGTGTCATGATAGATGGAGAGGAGATTGAATCCATAATTGCTTGGATCCACAATTAATACCGTTGGTGTCAGGAGTCAGGAGAAAAGGAGACATTGCACTGGGAAAATCTGCAGTTAGGGACTTTTACAAATTATTGAATAATGATGTCAGTTTGAGGATTAAGGTGCATCTGATTCAGAGCTGAACAATGAATAAAATAAAAATGACAGAATGCTTGAAAAAAAAATGAAGCTTTTGAGCTGTGGTGTTGGAGAAGAGCACTGAACATCCTATGATGGCCAAGAGAACAGATATGTCTTGGAGAGGATGTAGCCAGAGTGTTCTTTGGAGGTAAGAATGATGAGACTGCACCTCACATACTTTGGCTATATTACTAGGAGGAGCTATTCCTTTGAGAAGGACATGATATTGGGAAGGGTTGAGGGTTGGCAAAAGAAAGGAAGACCTTCAACCAGGTGAATAGACATGGTGACTGCCGCAAGGGGCTCTTCTGTGTCAGGAAGTATTGAGGATGGGGCAGGATAGAACAGGGTTCAAATCCTTTGTTCATAGGGTTGTTATGAGTTATACTCGATACAACAGCACCTACCAACAACAACAACAAACAACATAACTTGGGAGAGACTGGAAAGCATTATACTGAGTGGATTAATTCCGTTTCATAAGGACAAACACTGCATACGATTGTTATTATAAAAAAAGAAGGATAATTAATAAAACATGAATGGGGACCCAAGGGGAATTAGGAGTAAGAGTAGAGGGATGAGGATAAGAGGAACAAAACCACAAAGTGGCGCAATTTTGTGGGTGGAGGGAGGCAGTAAAAAATTGGGAAAGATCCATTGGGGACATGAAAAGACATAGTAATGAAGGACACAGACCAATGGTGATTAATTTTATAAAACATAAAACATGGGAATGATTGTATGAATCAACATAAATGAATAATAGTGTGAAACACAATGTATACAAACTTTTTAAGTAAACCAATAAAGAATAAAAAAAATTAAAAAGAGATGATGGAAGAAAAATACACAGTCACTGAATAAAATAATTTATTAAAAAAGAAAAATTCCATGAAATAGCATGTAATCAAGAAGCAATAGTAGTAAAGGAAGAAGTTAATGTTGCGTTGAAGGAGTTGGAAAAAAAATAAAGCCCCAGGATCAATACCATCTAGGATAGTACATTAACAGAGAATTGTCATAAATAAAAGCTGAGTATAGAACAGGTCATGTTGTTGTTGTTTTTATTGTTGTGTGCTGTTGAGTTACCTGCAACTCCTAACGACCCTATGTACAACAGCCTTACACCCTGCTCTATTCTGTGTCAATCTTATTGTCTCTGACACACCTGCCCCCATTACCCCAGTTCTGAATCAATCGATCTTATTGAGAGTCTTCCTCTCCTGAACTATCCCTCCACTCTCCCAAGCATGATGACCCTCTCCAAGGACTGATCCCTCCTTGCAACTTGTCCAAAGTATGTCAGTTGAAGTTTTAGGATCTTTGCCTCCAAGGAGCAGCCTGGTTTGACCCTCTCTAGGACAAACCTGCCTGTTCTTTTAGCAGTCCACAGTATATTCAATATTCTTCTCCAACACCACAGCTCAAAGGTATAAATTCTCTTTCTATCATCTCTAGTCATTGTCCAACTCTCTGATGAATAACAAGTGATTACAAAGGCCATGGCCTGTATCAGATGCACCTGAGTCTCCAAAGTGACACCATTGCTCTTCAGTACTTTGGAGAGGTCTCTAACAGCATACTTTCCTATCGCAATATGTCTTTTAATTTCCTGGCTGCTGGTGCCAAGAAGGTTGACTGTGGAGCCAAAGAGACTAAAGTTGTTAACAGTCTGAATCTCTTCACCATCCATCCTGATGCTGCCTATTGGTCCAGTGGTGAGAATCTTTGTCTTCTTGATATTGGGACTCATTCCATATTGAAGGCTGCAGTCCTTGACCCTTCGCAGCAAGTGCATGAGGTCCTCCTCAGTTTCAGCAAGCAGGGTTATGTCATCTGCATAACGCAGATTGTTGATTGATCTTCCACCAATCCTGATTTCACACTTCTCCTCATAGAGCCCAGCCTCTTGGATAATCTGTTCTGCATACAGGTTGAAAAGGTATGGAGTTAGGACACAACCCTGTTGTACACCCTTACAAATTTTGAACCATGCAGGTTTTCTTTGCTCTGTTCTGACAACTGCCTCCTGCTTTAAGTATAGGTCTTGCATTAGCACGATGAAGTGTCCTGGGATTCCCAGTAGGATCTTGCTTGCATGTGAAATCAATGAGATTGTTCTATAGTTTCCACACTTTGCTGGGTTACCCTTCTTTGGGATAGGAACAAATATAGATCTCTTCCAGTCAGTTGGCCAAGTGGTTGTTCTATAGATTTCTTGGCACAACTTGGTAAGCACATCCAGGCCAGCATCCATTAGCTGAAATATGTCAATTGGTATACCATATATTCCTGGGGCCATATTTTTTGCTAATTCCTTCAAAGCAGCCTTGAACTTCTTCCTTTATCACCATAGGCTCTTGCTCATATGTTGTTTGATGAAATTGTTCTGTGTCTGCCAATTTCTTTCAGTACAGTGACTCTGTATACTCTTTCCATCTTCTTTTAATACTTCTTGGATCATTTAATATTCTGCCTAAAGCATCCTTAATCGTAGCAACTCAAGGTTTGAATTTATTCTTCAGTTCCTTGAGCTTAAGAAATGCTGAGCGAGTTCAGCCCTTTTGATTTTCTAACTCCAGCTCCTTGCACATTTCATTATAATATTTTAGTTTGTCTTCCCGTGCTACCTTTTGAACTCTTCTGTTCAGCTCCTTAGTATCTTGAATTCTTCCTTCTGCTTTGGCTTCTCTGTGCGCCAGTGCAATATTCAGAGTCTCTTCTGCCATCCATTTTTGTCTTTTCTTCCTCTTCTTTCTTTGTAATGATCTTTTACACTCTTCCTGGACGATACTCTTGATATCCTCCCACAACTCATCTGGTCTACACTCATTGGTATTCAAAGCCGCAAACTGTTGCTGAGATGGTTCTAAAATTCATAAACCAACACTTCTGGCACCGGTCTTGTGATTAGCTATTGTAAGTAATAATGCTTTTTTGGCTTCCTTTTCTGTACTTTATTTGTTGCTATTGAGAAATCCAACTAATTTTTGTGTATTGATCTTGTATTTTGCCACTCTATAACAAAGTATTTGTAAAGTATGGCACAACATAAGAGAGTCTAGACCTTTATGTTGAGTGAAATAACTCAGTCACAAAAAGAAAAATAATGAATAAGACTGCTACTATGACAATAGAAGGGTAATTGAAAGTAGATGAAGAAAAAACTAGAATGTAATGAGTAGACAAGGATACTACAAGGACCAAGATAAGAGAAGATAAACCCGAGAAGAATTGAGATACACACACACACACACACACACACACACACACACACA
>NW_006400066.1:463329-486630 GCF_000299155.1 Elephantulus edwardii | reverse complement strand
AGTAGTAAAGTTATTTTTAAATAATAAAAAATATCCTGGGAAGAAAACTAACAGGATATCTATCTACATAAAAGGATCAAAGGCCACATGAGGTTGACCATATCTGACCTCCACTGACTCCGCAATGGAGAACTGTCCCCATCAACATTATCCACAACACATAACCAATTCACATGAAGTCATAGATGTCCTTTGTACTCTTGAACCCTTCCATTCATTCCAACCTAAAATTTACTGTTCTGCTGGATCTGAAATCCATTGTAACAGCTCACAGATTGCATAGAATCGTATCAGGGAAGTAAAAAGGCTATAACTCAGCTTGGCAACAAGATGCATTCACTTAGTCAGGAGAGCTTCCAAAATGTGTTTGCAGTCACCTTAGCCTTTAGCCTCATCACTCACCACTTTAGTCAGGGCTTTTAATCCTGCCAATTATGGCACTCCCCTTAAATGTCCTACAAACTTGGGCAAAGGCTCTGGTTCAAATGGTGTTGTTGTTGTTGTTATGTGCCATCAAGTCGCTTGCAATTCATAGCGACCCTATGTACAAAAGCCCTAAACGTCATTCTATCCTGTGCCAAACTTGCTGTCTCAGAAACACTCATTCCCACCACTCCACTCACAGAATAGATCCATATCATTGAGGGTCTTCCTCTCCTGCGCCTTCCCTCCACCCTCCCAAACATGATGTCCCTCTCCAAAGACCAGTCCCTCCTTGCAACATGCCCAAAGTAAGTCAGACAAAGCTTCAGAATCCTTGACTCCAAGAAGTACTCCCTCTCCCTCTCCAGAACAAACCTTTTTGTTCTCCTAGCAGTCCATGGTATATTCAAACCTCTTCTCCAGCACCACACAGCTCAAAGGCATCAATTCTCTATCGTCCCTACGTAATTGTGAAGACTATAGCCTGGATCAGGTACACCTAAGTCTCCAGCCTGAAATTGTTGCTCTTCAGTACTCTTGAGAAGTAGGTCCCTCACAGCTGACTTTCCCAATGCAATTAGTTTCCTGATTTCCTGGCTGCTGGTACCAAGAGAGTTGGCTGTGGAGCCAAGTAAACTAAAACTATTAACTATCTCAATTTCTTCACCATCCATACTGATGCTGCCAATTGGTCCAGTGGTGAGAATCTTTGTTTTCTTGATGTTGAGCTTCAATCCCTATAGGAGGCTGCAGTCCTTGACCTTCTGCAGCAAGCACTTGAGATCCTCCTCAGTTTCAGCAAGCAGGGTTGTGTCACCCACATAACGTAGGTTGTTGATTCTTCCACCAATCCTGATGCCAAAGTGCTCCTCGTACAGGCCTGCATCTCAGATGATCTGTTCTGCATACAGATTGAAAAGGTATGGAGACAAAATACATCCCTGAGAGACCTCCTTCTTGATTTTGAACCATGTAGTGTCTCCTTGCTCTGTTCTGACGACTGCCTCTTGGTCCAAGCATAGGTATTGCATTAGCACAAACAAATGTTCTGGGATTCCCATTCTTCTCAGAGTCAGCCATATCTTGTTGTGATCCACACAGTCAAGTCAAAAGCCTTTGCATAGTCAATGAAGAACAGATAGACATTCTTCTGGTAGTCTCTGCTTTCTGCCATGATCCATCTAACATTAGCTTTAATATACCTAGTACCATGACCTCTTCTAAATCCAGCTTGCACATCTATCTGGCAGTTCTTTGTTGACATATTGTTCCAAACCTTTTTGGATAATTTTCAGCAGAATCTTGCTTGCATGTGATATTAATGGTATTGTTTGATAATGTCCATACTCTGTTGGGTCACCTTCCCTTGGAATGGGAACAAATATTGATCTTTTCCAGTCAATTGGCCAGCTGGCTGTCCTCCACATTTCTTGGCACAACTTAATGAGCACATCCAGGGCAGCATCTGTTTGTTGAAATAAATCACTTAGTATGCTGTCAACACCTGGAGCCTTGTTTTTTTGCCAGTTCCTTCAGAGCAACTTGAACTTCCTCCTTCATCACCATA
This sequence comes from Elephantulus edwardii, assembly GCF_000299155.1. Taxonomy (NCBI): domain Eukaryota; kingdom Metazoa; phylum Chordata; class Mammalia; order Macroscelidea; family Macroscelididae; genus Elephantulus; species Elephantulus edwardii. The sequence goes on along the minus strand of NW_006400066.1, from coordinate 484,640 downwards.
GGCTCTTGCTCATATGTTATTTCATGAAATTCCTCTGTGTCAGCCAATTTATTCTGATCCTGTGACTCTGTTTACTCTTTCCATCTTATTTTGATACTTCCTGGATCATTTAACATTCTACCCAAAGTATCCTTAAGTATTGCAACCCATGGCTTGAATTTGTTTTTCCACTCCTTCAACTTAAGAAACACTGAGAGAGCTTGGCCCTTTTGATTTTCTGACTCCAGCTCTCTGCACATTTCATTACAGTATCTTGCTTTGTTGTCCTTGGCTGCCTTTTGAAATTTTCTGTTCAGCTCCATGGGGTAGTAGTCCCAAATTTAGCTTCACCTCATGCTCGCTCTCTGGTTCTTTGCTTTGATTGCTTCTGTTGTTCTCCTGTCGGTCTAGTTTGTGCAACCTGTAGGCCTGGTTTGTGCAACAATTTCTGGGTCTGAAGGGCATGTTACATTCTCTTGCATCTTATTTGCTCGTGGTGAGATTCTCAAAATCTTCCAGTGAATATGCTCATTTAGTGGTGAGACTAGCCAATATTTCTGTCCATCCACATGAAAAAAATCAAAGTCAATGTCTATGGAACCATTTTGAACAATAAAGCCTCAGCATCACATTCTATCGATCTATCTATCTATTATCTATCTATCTATCTATCATCTATCTATCCATCCATCCATCCATCCATCCATCCATCCATCCATCTATCCATCCAGTCATCTAGTAACAGATTGGTTTAATACTTCATATAATTGAAAGGGCTAGCATTCTAAAATATATAATGCTGTCTGGAGGGCTAAAAAATTAGGGTGTTTTTAATGATGGTCTTGAGGTGGCATTCTTCCAGAAACCCTGAATTTTTGTTCTTAAATTCTGTTGATTGAATGTGGTGCATTGATGTTATCAACAATAAGCTTTATTTGTCCTTGTGGGACTGAGTTAATTCATTCAGCATAATGTTCTCCAGTTCCTCCCAAATGAGATAATAATTTACAAAAACATCAGTCCCACAAGGACAAATATTATATAAAACCATTATTGTAGAATGAGTATAAGGATCCAAGTTGGGGGAGAGTGGAAGCAAAGGGATAAGGATGTGCAGGGGGAGTGGGGATAAATCATGGGGTTGTACAATTTGATGGGTGAAAGAGTGAGGGAAATTGGAAGAATCTGTTCTGTAAAACAATGTATTAGAGTTTTGTAGCAAACTAGTATAATAATTAAAGAAGAATAAGCTTTATGACTTAAAGTCAATTGATTTCTAAGTGTAAATTATGCCAGCAAAATACTTTTAGAGCAATAGTTAGTCTAGTATTTGACCCAGTAATTCTATTCTAGCCGAGTTGGTATATAAAAAGATTTCATTTCTTCTTTAGGTCCTTAGTATTGCATTATAGCTGTATTTGTCTCTATATTAGAGATAATTCTCCTTGTGTTTGTCAATACTTCTGAGATCTAGATGTTTTGAGAACATTTAAGTTGTATTTTTCTGTATATTGCTTGCAGCACTTACTTTGGAGATAGCAAGCACTCAGTTAATGGTTTGTAAAAATCAATGTAAACTTTCCGCTGTAAGCTCACTGAAAGGGTCCTTCAAAATAACATGAAAGAACTACTGTTTCCACGAAACAAAGGAAGATCACCCACACCAGAGTCAAAATACACATGCTATGAACACCATGCTGCCTATCTCAGCTTGAATTAGCACAGTTTGCTTAAGTGTAGATCTTTTGACAGAATCATCTCTTTTGTCTTAAAAGACAGTGAAAATACTGATGTGTTGGAGAAATGGGAGGTTTGGAGGGTCAGCAGTGGCATGGAAATCACAAACTGGGTAGTCTGTATCATTTCTACTTACCCTTTAGGAATGCTTTCATGAAAGTATTCCCTTCATCTCAGTAACAGTTGGAAAGGATTTAATTGTCCACTACTGGGGCCACAGAATTACTTCCTGTCATGAGAGATATGTTCCAAGTCCTCAGAAGGACTCAGTTCCTAGGAGAGTCTAGTTATTTTTCAGATGGCCTCAGGTCATTTCAGATATCTTTCATTTAGACTTCAGGAAGACCTTTTCATCTTTAAATTTTTTCTTCTTTCTTTTTCATCTTTGTTGTTCTGATCTTCCTAATGAATCCTACAGATCATTGATCATCACATTCTTTAGAGTGTAGAATCAACTTTCAAAATTGCCCAATTATCCTTCTATTTTCACAATAGTGGTTTTATGCAGTATTTGTCTTTATGTGACTGAGTTATTTCACTTAGCATAGTGATCTCTAGATTCTCTCATAACATATAGTATTTTACCATATAAATACAAAATTTACAAAATAAATTCCTTAGTGCTACGTAGTATTCCACTGTGTGAATGTAACACAATTTTTCAATCCTTTTGCTTGTTGACAAACATTGTATTGTTTCCATTTTCTTGCTATTATGAATAACGCTGCTATGAACATTGGTGTACATATGCCCATTCTTGTCTCAGTTTTATTTCTTAGGGAATACTTGGGTCATATGGGATTTTTATGTTTAACTTTTGAGTAGAGAACAAACTGCCTTCCATAGCCGTTGTACTATTTACAATCCCATCAGTATTGTAAGAGTTCTAATTTCTAGGAATTGTTTCCAAAATTTATTATATGCTGTGTTTTAAACGTTGCTGCTTCTGCTGAAGTAAGATGATATCACATTGCTCTTTTAATTTGTATCTTTCTGATGCCCAGTGATTTTGAACATTTCTTCATGTGTCTGTTGGCCATCTGAATGTCCTCCTATGTAAAGAGTCTTTTCAGGATTTTCACCCATTTTGTGCCTAGTTATTAGTCCTTACCTGAGCAGAATATATATAAATGTTCAAAAAGAGAAAGGTGAAGAAAGAAGAGGGATAGATAAAAAGGAAGGAAAGAAAATCACTATGATCATAAAGGTTTGGAGGAGAAGGAGGGGGTGGAAGGAATAGGAAAGATTACATTGGGACTTGAAAAGAGGGATTGATAATAATAGGCAACATTCAATAATAATTAATTATATAAGACACAAGCTGTCAGGGACTCCTCCAGAGTACTGAAGGGCAATGACATCAGTAGGCAGACTAAGATGTGCCCAATATAGGCCATAGTCTTTACAATTGCTTGCTATGAGTCAGAGAAATGGACGATTACCAGGGATGATAGAAAGAAAATTGATGCCTTTGAGCTGTGGTGCTGGAAAAGAATGTTGAATATACTATGGACTGTTAGGAGAACAAACAGATTCACCCAAGAGAGGGTGAAACCAGGCTGTTCCTTGGATGCAAGGATGCTAAGTTTAGTTTGACATACTTTGGGTATGTTGCAAGAAGAGACCAGTCTCTGGAGAGGGACATCATGGTTGGAAGGGTGAAGGGATAGAGAAAGAGAAGAAGACCCTAAATGAGATGGATTAATTAAGTGACTAGGGTAATGAGGTTTGGCGTATCAGAGACAGTAAAGTTGGCACAGGATAGAGCAAGTCTCAGCGTTATTTTACATAAAGTGGCTATGAATCACAAGTGACTTGACAGCACATAACAATGAGATACAATTCATTAAATGAATGTATTAAATACAATGTGAAGGAATGAAACACCATGTACATGAATGATTGTATGCAATCCAATTTTAAAAAATTTAAAAATAATCACAGAAAAAATGTCCAGTTGCCTTTTAAAACAATAGCCTGATAACTTTTTAAAATGTATCTTCTCAAAAAGGGGTGTGGATACCATGCGTCAAAAGGAGCAAAGACATTTGGGATGTCATCTTCCCATAAAACATACATGTTTGCATTTTTTTAAATGCTCTTAGTTTATGACTATCAAATAATCATATGTGATACTGTATTAAAATCTAAAGATATTTCTTACCCCAAATTAGTAAAACTATTTTTTTCTAACATCTAGTCTTAATTTAATCATTCTTTTTGAAAAATGAACATGTTCTATTTTCAAGAGGTGGCTAATCTCTGATATAAATTCTATAGATGGGGATACCTGGCTGGGAAGATGAGCAGAACAGCCAGATACTGCAAAGGTGTGTTTTCTGGTTTGGCATTGAGCCTAGGGTGTGGTTCTTGCTCACAATAAACTGTGAACTGAACTGATCTGGCCTCACCTTTAGAAAGGCTTTTAGATCCTCTGGCCTGTGGTGTGGGCCTGGTTTTTGTGAATCTTCTGAAAAAACAGGCTTGAAAGCAGGAGTGGCATTCACATCCAAAAAGGCTTGCCTCCAGGAACTATATGAACTTGGACAAAAACTGAAAGTTTTGTGTTCAAGATGTTCTCATTCGTAGGGTCCCAATGGGTTGTCTATAACTCTAAGGCACTTAATAACAAAAAGATAATAATAATTGTTTCAAGATAATGTAGGTAGGGAAAATAGAGGCAATATCTGTAGTTTAGCTGTTTTAGATTAATTTCACTATTACTTAACAGTCTCCTAAATATATTTATTTCTTTCTCAGCCTATTCACCCCCAATGCATGTCTGCAAATGGCAAGTTTCCTCACTGTATAAGAATTCTAAATACTCTTTCATGTCTTTTAATTTCTGTAGTACTTTACACAATCCCACAAATTTTTGTTCTTGTTTCATTATTGGTTACTATTTATTTATTTGTTTGCCTCAGCAGCCTGATTCTGCATTCTTGAAGATCATTGACCTTTGTTGATATGTGTTGTTGTTGTTGCTATGAGTCATAATTGACTCATAGTTGACCTTCTAGTGGGTATTCAGAGACTGTATATCACATTGGAGAAAATTTCTCCTGCAGAGTAACAGGTGAATTTGAACAACCTTTTGGGTAACTCCTTACAATTGTTCCTGTTGTTGTTAAGTACTGTTGAGTTAAGTAAAACTCATAGTGACCCTATGAACAATAGATATGCCCCCTGCCCTATCCTGTGCCATCCTCATCATCTCTGATACACTTGAGCTCATTGCTGTAGCCACTGTATTAATTCATCTCGTTGGGAGATTTCCTCTCTTTTGCTGACCCTCTATCTTTTCAATCATAATTTTCTTTTCCAAGAATAGCCTTGCCTAGCTACATGTCCAGTGTATGAGAGACGAAGCTTTGGCATCTTTGGCTCCAATGAGTATTCTTGTTACACCTTCTCCAAGACATAGTCTATGGAATATTCATTACTCCTCCCTAGCACCACAACTCAAGGGCATCAAATTAGTATGGATTATATCTGAACATTGAGAAAATCAATGTCCACACAGGTTCAACAGTCAACATTGTTGTAGTTATGTGCCATTGAGTATCCTGCAACTCATAGCAACCCTATGTAAAACAGCCCTAAACCCTGCTCTATCCTGTGTCAGTCTTATTGTCTCTGACACACCTATCCCCATTACACTAGTCACTGAATCAACCCATCTTATCAAGCGTCTTTCTCTCCTGCGCTGTCCCTCTACCCTCCCAAGCATGATGTCCGTCTTCAAGAACTGGTCTGTGCTTGCAACATGTCCAAAGTATGGCAGACAAAGCCTCAGAATCTTTGCCTCCAAAGAGCAGCCTGATTTAACTCTCTCTGGGATGAACCTGTTAGTTCATTTAGCAATTCATGGTATATTCAATATTCTTCTCCAACACCACAGCTCAAAGACATCAATTCTCTTTCTGTCATTCCTAGTCACTGTCTAAATCTCTCATGCATAGCAAGTGGTGGCAAAGCCATGTCCTCTATCAGATGTATCTTAGTCTCCACTTTGACATCATTGCTCTGTAATACTTTGGAGAGGTCTCTAATAGCAGACTTTTCCAATGCAATACATCTTTTAATTTTCTGGCTGCTGGTGCCAAAAGTGTTGATTGGGAAGCCAAACAAATTAAAGCTGTTTACAATCTAAATCTCTTCACCATCCATCACTATGCTGCCAATCGGCCCAGTGGTGAGAATCTTTGTTTTCTTGATATTGAACTTCAATCCATATTGAAGGCTTCAGTCTTTGACCTTCTACAGCAAGGGCTTTCAGGTCCTCCTCAGTTTCAGTAAGCAAGGTTGTGTTATCTTCATAATGCAGATTGTTAATGAGTCTCTCAAAGAAAAGATTGAAACTGTTAATAATTTCATCTTGCTTGGATCAACAATCAGTATCGCTACTAACAGGAAATCAGGAGACTTATTCAAACATTGTTCCTCAATGCATGCCTCCTGTCAGGGACTTCTCCCAAGTACTTAAGAACAATGATGTCAGTTTGATGACTAAGGTGTGCCCAATTCAGGCCATGGTTTTCTCAATCATCTTACTACTAGGTTGCCACAAAATCAGTGAACGGTACTTTTAGTCTGTGGCTCTCAGGATGCAGAGTAAAAATAGGACACTTGTAGACTTTTGTCTAGGATATTTCAGTGACAGAAAATTTGAGAAGACTTGAAACAGGTATATAAAGCTTCAGAAAGAGTGGCACAGGCTAAGATTAAAGAATGGAGTATATGTGTTGGTAGACAGAAGTTTACTACAATAATCAAAACAGCTCACTTCTTCTAAAACAGTATGAACAGTATTATTTTATTCAAAATGTCCCTTAAAGAACATACTGTTAAAATTATTTTTGGTGAAGAAAAATACTAACCCGGCAATTATATGACTTACTAAGAGTAACTAAATTTTCATTCTCTTTCTCTTTCTTTCATTGCTGTTGAGTTGAAACTTGCGGCTGATTCTCCTTTGGTTTCCGAAGGTGGTAAATCACACGCAAAGTGATTTGTACACACACATACACACATATCCTGGGATTTATGGAAGAAATAAATTTTACTACCTTTTTTTGGAGATCTGGACAAAAATATGAATGAATACTCAATATCAATGCCTTTGAGTTGTGATGTTGGAGAAAAGTATTGAATATTCCATGGACTGCCAAAAACCCAAACAGATATGTTGGAGAAAGTACAGAGAGAGTGCTTCTTAGAGGCAAGGATGGTGAACCTTCATCTCTCATTTTTGAGCATGTTATAGAAGTTATTCCTTAGAAGAGAGACATCATACATAAAAGGGTGGAGAGCCAGCAAAAGGGGAAATCCTTGACAAGATAGACTGATACAGTCTCTATGACAATCGGCTCAAGTTTGTCAAGGATAATAAAGATGGCACAGGATAGGGTTCAAATCTGTTGATTATAGGGTTATTATGATTTGTACTCAATTCGAAGGTACTTAACAACTACATCCTTATGCAGAAGGGCTCAATCTTCAAAGTTGTTCTTAGCCTATTTCAAAGAAAGAAGGTTGCTGGTAAACTCATTATTTTTCTTTAAATTCTCTAGCCATAGAAACTTTCTAAATATAGCATTAATAATATGCAGGTTGGAGAAACGATGAAAGTTAAACAAGTGTTCAGGTCTTTCATTCTAGGGTCACTATGAGTCATCTACAACTCGATGGCACTTAACAACATGACTAACTAAAATAAATTTTTTGATTGCTTGGTTTTTGTTGTCATGGCATTTTAATTATAAAATCATTGTGAACTACGAATGCTAAAATTTTGTCTTTTTAAAGATTGCTTTAACTCTTCTAGACTAGAGATATTGAATTTGAATGTGAATTTTATCACCACCTAGTTAATTTCTTCAATGAAGTCACCAGAATTTTCAATGGAGATTGAATCTGTAAATCAGCTTTGGAAATATTAATACCTTAACAGCATTATGTCATCTGACTCAGGAACATAGGATTTTCTTCTCCATTTATTTACATTTAACTTTCTCTAAAGTATTTTTCAGTTGTCAAAGCATGCATTTTTTTTTACTTAATTTATTAGGTTTATTAGTACACATTGTTTACACTTTATTTTAAATGAACTTATTTCCTCAATTTAATTTTCAGATTGATTATTGTAAGTGTAAAGAAATACAGTTAATTTTTATATATTGTTCTTGTAGTTTGTAACATGACTAAAGTCATTTATGGGTTGAAATAAATTTTTAATGGATTTCTTAGGATATGAGGTCATGCTTTCTGCAAATAGAGATATTTTGCTTCTTCCTTTCCCATCTGAATGCCTTTTATTTCATTTTTTTTGCCTAAATGTCCTTATTACTGTTTCTAGTAAATTGTTAAATAGATGGCAAAAACAACTATCTTTTTCTTGTTTATCAAAGTTTCTTTGGAGAGAAACTTTACTCTTTCAACATTAAATTAACTGTGGAGATTTCAAAAATACCCTTTGTCAGGAATGAAGTGTCTTTCTATTCCTAGTTTTTGAATGTGTTCATCGTATAGGAAGATATAGATTTCATAAAATATTTTTTCTCCATTTATTGATTTAATTATGTCCTTTATCCTATTATTATAGTAATTGATCTTTCAATTGATTACTATATTAATTGATACTTAAACCATTTTTTAGCCTCTGTAATTTCTTTCTATGCCTCTGAGTTGAAAAATTAATAAGAATGATGGACAAATTGATGGCTTTGGATTATGATGTTGACAAAAATTACTGATATACCATGGACTTATAAAAAAATAGACAAATCTGTCTTGATGAATGTGCAACCAGAGTGCTCCTTAGGGGTAAAGATGGTGAAATTTCATCTCACTTACTTTGAGCATATTGTCAGAAGGAATCCATTCTTGGAGAAAGACATCATTATGGAAAAGATGGCGTATCAGAGAAAGAGAAGAAGATCTTAAAAAAAAAAAGATTGACACAACGACTTCCACAGTGGACTTTAGCATGACAATGATCTGGAGGATGTTGCAGAATAGGGTAAAATTTACATCTATTGTTCATACAGTTACTATGAGTTTTAGTCATCTTGACCTCACCCAACAATAACAAAATAATTTTGAATTCCTGGTAAATTTATTTGGTCATAGTGTATAATCATTATCATTGTTGGAGTTAGTTTCCTAGTAGTTTGCTGAATACTTTTATATCTATACCTAGAAAGGATAATGATCTATAGTTCTTTGCTTATGATGACTATGAAGATTTTTTCTTTTTTTAATTAGGGGACTTCTAAAACTCTTACTGTATGCATGCTCATTGTGAATCTTTATGTAGGTTCAATCATTTCTCAAATTATTTCAAAATGAAATTCTTATTTTGAACATCTCAAAGGAAAAATGTTTCATGGAAATTAACTTTGGAGAATATTTCTATTGAATCATAAAGGACATAGTGCATTTGGGTCTAAGCATAATTTGGTATTTTAAAGTTTTAAATTTTTTTGATAGGGAGAGGCTTCAAAATGGATATATGAACCCCACTTTAGTGTGGAAAAAAATTGTAATAAAATGTCAAGTACTTTTGTAGAAAGTTGACCATATAGCTTTCATTCTATGGTTTGAATTTATAAATTTTTATCCAATCCTTCAGCTGCTTTTCTTTCTCTTACATGCTATTGTCTGAATTGTGTGAAATCTCCTTGATGATGATGATGTAAAGATTCTGATGCTAACATGGTAAAGAGCAGCTAAGAACTGCAAACGTTTTATAATGCCACTATAGCAAACATTTCTCTGATTGAGTGTAAAATAAAGAAATTTTTCAGAGATGTTTCAGGTTTTCCAATTACCTACCCTATGGCTTTCTTTCATTGATGTCGAGTCAGTCAGGACTGAATCATAGCTAAGACTCCACAGAATTTTTTTGAGGCTGTAAATCACAGAGGAGGAGATTGCCCATTTTCCTCATATGGAGCCATTGGTGGATTTGAACTCTTGAAGAAACCCAGCATTTGGCTTAACAGAGCAATTGTCTGTGATCTATGCCACCAGAGTTCTCCGCCATATCTATTGTGCTCTTACCTATTTTTGAGATTCTTCTACTAAGGGAATTAAGGGAGCTCTATCTCCTTTCCTGTTACCCATATGTTTTGTTTGTTACTTCTATTTTTAATTTTATTATTTTTTGTTACTGAACACTCTGTCTTTGAATCACTTCTACTCATGGTAACCCTCCATTGGACGTCCATGTTTGTCTATATTTATGGAAGGATATTGCTTATTTTCTCCTGGGGAGATATGTGTGGATTTTAACAGCTGACTCTTCTATTGGCAATCCAATACAAAATGTACCACAATAACTGTCTTCCTAGAAGAGACTGTATATAAAACTAAAATCAACCTTATAATTGAGTTAATTTCAAATCATAGCAATTTAATAGGACACAGTGGAACTCCCTTATCAGTTTTTTAAGGCTATGAATCTCTGTGAAGAGATAATCTTTCCTTATTGTTTTTCACAGAGCTGCTAGTGATTTTTAACCACTGACCATTTTATCATTAGGGTACTTTAGCTACTATACCACTGACATGTCCTTAAACTGTTACAGTGATCATTAGGTTTACAAGCATATATATTTTGGTGCGAAACACTATAAATGCAATCAATGGAATGCTACTACTTCAAGTTAAGAGGAGGCAAAGTTTGTTCATCCTAAGTTACTGCAGTGCATTGCAGGAGAGGGTACATAATCATAGCTATGGACTTGGGTGACAGAACCTTTGTCTTATCAGATTCCTTTTACCTTTCTTCCTGTTTGGAACTCTAAAAATTGAGAGTTTTTCCTAAATTACATGTTGTTGTTGCTAAGTGCTGTCGAGTCATAGGTGACTCCTAGCAACCCTATGAACAAAAGTCCTCGACACTTGCGTGCTTGACTTTCATCCTTTCTCCAGATTCATAGGGTTTCCAGAGGCAAGCTACTTACAGAAGTGGATGCCACTCCTGCTTCCAAGGTTGTTTCAACCAGGGATTTCCACCAAACACTGTCCACCATTGGTAACCGTTATCGCATTTAACACATCAGTGTCACAGTGTTTAGCTTCACAGCGACCACAAGTTACCTCTGTATGGCAAGTGGACACACCAGGGCTATACGACCTAGAAGACTGTTTGAACAAAAACAATGAAAAACAGGTCTGAGGGCCGCGGATTAGAGTCACCCACCTTTGGCTTGTTAGCATCACTTTCTGTCCACTAGGCCAACTGGTCTCTCTCTATATTGATGTTATTGTTGGTCACTTTTAATCCACGGCCCTCAGGTCCATTTTTCGTTGTTTTTTTCCAAATTGTCTTCTAGGTCATATAGCCCTGGTGTGTCTGCTTGCTAGCAGTACAGATGTAACTCGTGGTTGCTGTGAAGCTGAAAACTGTGACACTGATGTGTCAAATGTGTTAATGGTTACCCATGGCGGACAGTGTTTGATGAAACTCTCTGATTAAAACCAGCTTGGAAACAGGAGTAGCATCCACTTCCATAATAGCTTGCCTCCAGAAACCCTATGAACCTGGAGAAAGGATGAAAGTCACACAAATGTTGAGGACTTTTGTTTATAGGGTTACTATGAGTTGCCTACGACTTGATGGCATTTACTAACCACAATTTATTACTGCATTGATTTATTTAAAGGCAGTCAAAGGACTCATATTTCTCAATTGAGAATCCTTTTTTCTTAATGTTCTTATTTATTTATTTATCTATTTATTTATTTATTTAGATTTTTAAAAGGAGCCGGACTTTTATTTCCTTCCCTAAGGAGAAAGCTGAAATATTTTGGTTACTCTGTTTTCCAAAATCTTCCATTAAAATGTAAATAATAGACTTTAATTTAGATGAAAACTCATCTCTTTTTAATTAAACTGCTGAATGAAATGAGTGCTGGGAGCAGATGCCTTGACTTCATGAAGATATTTTCTTTTATTCTTTATTATTGTGTAACCTTCTGGTTAATCAGTAACAAACAGCATCCTAACACCATCTTTCTTCACAATGTCTATCTCTTTTTCACTAAATTTGATACTTCTAGTTAGTTCTGGATTAGAAAATGAGAAGAATAGAAAAAGTTATATCCACTATCAATAAGATACATGTTTATTTTTTCATTCAATGTGTTATGCTATATATTTCTAGGTTCCTCCTATAAGATAGTTTTACTCTTGCCTCAATTCTTTTGACCTTTGTTCTCCTAATATTATGAGTTCCCTCATCCTTTATGTTGTTTTTGTTGTGTACCAATGAGTCAGAACTGACCCATAGCTACCCTCTGGTGGGTTTTCAAAGGCAGTTAATTGCATGGGAGGAGACTAGCCATCTTTCTCCTGTGAAGCAGTTGGTGAATTTGAGCTGTGCACATTTGGGATTCCAGTACAGCTTCTTGCCACTAGGCGACTAGAGCTCCCCTGTATATTCAGACCTAATGTTTATGAAGATTACTCTTTTATTACTGGAGTTACCAAACAAAAATGTTGCAGAGTATTATTACTGTTAAAGACTGAGAGACATGTTTCCTTTCAACAAGAACCAATGGAAATGAAGTGGAAAGTTGAAGTTGATAAGGTCCCAGAAATCAGTGGGACGCTGATTAACATATGTCAACTAACAGATGCAGATCAAGATGCACGCAACAGACTATTCCAGAAACCTTGGGGCATAGCTATCTAAGCAACAGATTGGAAGATATCCATATTTGTTCCCATTTTCAAGAAAGGTGATCCAATAGAATGTGGAAGCTATCAAAACATATTATTAATGTCATATGGAAGCAAAACACTGCTGAAGATCCTTTAAAATGTTTAGAATAGTACATAAATAGGAAACTGTTAGAAGTTCAAGCAGGATTTAGAGGATCCTGTAACACCAAAGTATCTTTGCTGATGTAAGTTGGATCCAGGCTTAGAATATGGAATACTGGAAGAACGTCTATTTATTCTTTATTGACTATGCAAAGGCATTTGACCGTGTGGATCATTACAAGTTATGGCTAACATTGAGAAGAATAGGAATCCCAGAGGACTTAATTGTGCTCATGAGAAACCTCACTAAAGCAAGGAAAATGTCATCATTTTAGCAAGGTTTCAGAAGTGCGTCCAGAGTGCTTCTTGCAATGAAAGATGGTTAAGCTTCATCTCACATACTTTAGACATGCTGTTAAGAGAAGATATTCCTTGAAGAGGGACATTGTGTTTGGAAAGGTGGAGCATCAGCAATAGTGAGAAAGAGCCTAAACCAGGTGGATTGACAAAGTGACTGCTGCTATGGGCTCTAGAGTGTCAGGAAATGTGAGGATGGCACAAAATAGAACAGGGTCCAGATCTCTTGTGCATAGAGTCATTGTGAGTTGTACTTAACGCAACACTTAACAACAACAAGTACTACTTTTCTAAGCATGATATCTTTTTCCAAGGAGAGCTCATCATGACAACACATAGTAAATTTATGAGACTAATTCTCAACCGTTCTTGCTTCTAAAAGGAAATACTACATTTGGGACCTGTTTGTAGGAGTTAGACACAACTGAAAGCTGTTATAAACTTGAGGAGACTTTTGACATAATTTTCAAACTTTACATTCTCTTCTTACATTTCTGGTTTGCCATTTCTCAAGATTTCCATTGACACTTTTTGCTGACCATTTCTCAAAGCTTCAGTTGCAATAACTCAATTCAGCTGGCTGCAATTCTGTCAATATACTTAATTATTAGGAGTTGCACGCTTTAGTTGCATGGGGGTAGTAAGTGCAGGCCAAGGAAGCCCTACCTTGAACACAGGAACAAATCAAGTTTTCCAATTCAATCCACCTCAGGTCACTGTATTTCACTGTCCAAATCAGTCCTCATTTGTTTCCAGTTCATTCCTAGTCAAATGATTAGACTTTTTGTTAGAGACAAATTGTAATCTTTTCCGCTAGTCACCCTCTACAACCTCTTTTAACAATTTCTCCTTAGTTTTATCCTCAGCTTTATGCTCCATTAGTTTATCTTCATTTGAAAAGCACCATGGTTTCATTTTTGTTGGTTTTTTTTAAGCATCTAGAGTTCCTTTTTTACCTATGTCTAGAACAGATATACAAAAAAATGATTTGGTCTTAATATAGCTTAAAGGATATGAGGAAAAGGATCATTTCAGTTGAGTTAATCTGGAATATAAGAAGTTACAAAAAGAAAAAGAACAATTGACACAACCAAAATAACTTTTAACGATGTTGAAAAGTGTTTAGGTAACTATCTCTGACTTAGCTAAAAACAAGAAAATCATTGATGACTTATTTCTTAAATTAAAAGTTAAATGAACCAATTTAAGTACACATTGGTGACCATTTGGCAAAATCCTCCAAGAAGAATAACAGACACTTCAAAATTTCAGGGATTTCAGTCCAGATATCCTCTTAAGAACAACTAAAGCAAAATACTATATTAAAAAAGAAAATAGAACATATTAAAAATTGACAAGATATTTATCAATTTACACACTTCAATATATCACACTTTATGTTACTAGTGACTTTTTAAATGGAATTTTTTCATTGTAACTTTGTCATTAAGATGACAAATGGGCCTTTTGGTTGTGCCCATATAAACATAATAAATTGTATATGTTTGTGAATCTGAAATAAAAAAAAGAAAAACAATATATACAGATTCTGTAAATAAACCAGCATAAAATAAAAATCCTATTTAACCCCCCAAAAAATAAGAATATATTTTGTTAAAAGGTAAAAACCACATATCCCCTTAAACAGTTTAACATTTTTCCCCATGGAACAATTGTTATTATGGTTATGTTGTTTGTGACTCCCCAGAATATTCATAAAAGGACCTGTGGTGATGTTGTTGTTAAGACATTTGGCTAATAACCATAAGGTCAATTGTTCAAATCCAAAAACCCTCCACAGGAAAAAGATATGACATTTAACTTCCATAACTATTTACATCCCTCAGACCATATCATGTAGTTCTACTCTGCCATGTTGTTATTTCTTTTGGTACAATGGAGGTGACTAAAACTCATAATGGATCTATGAGTCACAGATCAAAACCTTACCCTATTCTCCCCATCCTTATAATCTTTATGCTCAAGTCCAAGTTGCAGTCACTGTGTCAATCTAGTTCATTTAAGGCCTTCCTCCCTCTCATTGATCCTTCACTATTTCAGGAATAATGTCTTTTCCAAGGAATAACATGCTTAAAGTTTAAATGATATCCTAGATGGCAGTGAGAAGGGGGAAATAAATGTTGTAAATTCTAACCCCTTTGAGCATGTTATCTCATTTTGGAATAGGATTTTCTTTATTAAGTTTATGAGGCTCTATCAAAGATAAAAGTATACTAGGCACAGATGTAAGGGAAAAGGAGAAAAGAACAATGCCATGTGGGGATTTAAAAGGAACTGAAAAGCAGAAAATATCTGGACTTTCTCATCCACAACGATAGTAACTATCTCAACAGAGAGACAATTTCTTAAATTGAAACTTCTAGCCTGCTGTGAGAAAATAAGTTTGTGTTCTTTAAAGTCATCAACTCGTGTTATTTCTGTCATTGTAGCACTAAGAAACTAAGCCAACTGTCAACTTCACCATTTTAATTTACTTAGCATTTATATTTATTTTTTTTTTGCCATCTAGATAAACTTTGGTTTCATTCTAGCAATACTCTGTTTTCTATTATTTCAGGCATTACTTATGATGGCTATGATATATATTCCCAGGTTCATTGGAAACTATGGAACATCCTTTGTCCAGATAAAGGATTTGATTCTAGATTATATGCTCCATGAAGGTAACTGTCCTTGTGTTCATTAAGGTAGCCTTAGTGGGAAGTCAGTAACGAAGTATTACATTTTAAATCCATTCCCCAACTATATGTCATTCTAAACTATTAGATATCTATTTTCCCCTCCAGGATTCAATAGAGATGAGAAATATTTTTATGTTTTCATTATATTTTCTAAATTAAAAAAGCAGATATTTTCATCACGGTGCAATTTTTAAATTAGCTTTAAAACTAATGCCTTGACGTTCATGTAGAAGTACATTTAGCAAAAAACCCAAGATATTATGTTATCTTTTTAAAAAAACAATTTTTGATCTATGTTATTAGCTACTGTTGATGTTTTAGTGAAAACAGAAACTAAGTAGTTTTCCATATCTCCGGGGGCCAGAGGCAAAAGCATAATTAGCAGTAATGAGTATGGTGATGTGGTTTATAATTCTTCTCAATTTCCCAGAAGATGAGATCTTTAATTTGTTGCTGTTGTTAGAGAGTTTTAAAAAGTATATGTAATTGACAAGTTATATGTCATAGGGGTTTTTTTGTTCAACTGAAAAAATATCTACCAACTTCAAGTAGACTCAAACTCATAGAAATCCTATAAGACAAAGTAGAACAGCCTCTCCGGGTTTCCAATGCTACTAATGTTTATAGATGAATTCCACCACATCTTTCCCCCATGGAGCTGCTAGAAGTTTTGGAGAAGAGACTTTTTTTAGCAGCTGAGCACACTATTCACTATGCTATCTGGTCTCCTACTTGTCCAGGTAAAGCTTTAAAATTATTAACTTTAAATTGAAATAAAGGATATCAGCAAAGAAAGTGATAATATTTGGTATGTGCAATTGATCATGTAATTTTAAAACCACTGTTTACTTTTCTGCTATGCTAGCATGTCAATCCATGCAGTTCCATGCTTATAAATAAAACATAATTTTAATCATTATTTAAATTTGGAATTTAAATTATGCTTTATTTTTTTTATTGTTGTTTGTTGTTAAGTGCTTTTGAGTTGTAGGCAACTCATAGCGACTCAATGAACAAAAGTCCTCGACA
Organism: Elephantulus edwardii; assembly: GCF_000299155.1. Taxonomy (NCBI): domain Eukaryota; kingdom Metazoa; phylum Chordata; class Mammalia; order Macroscelidea; family Macroscelididae; genus Elephantulus; species Elephantulus edwardii. The sequence continues at coordinate 468,062 of NW_006400066.1, read as the reverse complement.
CTTGCATGCATGACTTTCATCCTTTCTCCAGGTTCATAGGGTTTCCGGAGGCAAGCTGCTTACAGAAGTGGATGCCACTCCTGCTTCTAAGCTTGTTTTAACCGGGGAGCACCACCAAACACTGTCCACCGTGGGTAACTGTTACCGCATTTGACACATCAGTGTCACAGTGCTCAGCTTCACAGTGACCACAAGTTACCTCTGTACAGCAAGTGGACACACTAGGGCTATATGACCTAGGAGAATGTTTGACCAAAAACAATTAAAAACAGGCCTGAGGGCCGCAGATTAGTCACCCACCTTTGGCTTGGTTGCATCACTTTTTGTCCACTAGGCCAACCGGTCTCTCTCTATGTTGTTAAGTGCCATCGAGTCATAGGTGACTCATAGCAACCCTGTGAATAAAAGTCGACACTTCCGTAACTTTCATCCTTTCTCCAGGTTCATAGGGTTTCCAGAGGCAAGCTATTTACTTATTTATTTTTCCTTAGTGACTATAAATTATAAAATTACATCAAAACTATTACTAAAATTGTTCATAAATATTTAATAATTCCTCAATAAGTTAGCCAATGCATTGATGAAATTTATAATGCCACACAGTTGGCCTGGTAGTAAGAAGCTGTGCTGAAGTCCTGAAGGCATGGTTCTAATCCACCAGCTGACTCAAGGGAAAAAGATGAGCAGTGTCGCCTCTGATGTGATTAACTACCCCTGGAATCCCACTGGAGGGTCAACTATGGGTCAATTCCAACTCAATGGTACACAATAACACCAATAGCAATGACTATTTATTTTGTAAACTTTCTGTGAAGTGCTAAATGATCTAAAACAAAATTTAGTTTTAAAATACAAGAAGTTCTAATTGTGATATTGTAAATAATTTTGCTATATAGACTTACATTCCTGTTAGAATTAATATTATATTAGTAATGTTAATTCTGTGCCAACAAAAATGTTACATTAAATTAAAATTTGGTAATAGAGGAGGGATTTACAAGATAGAAGATTTAAAAAAAGTAATGTGAGTTTAAACTCATTGAAATTTTTAAGACAATATTTAATTTTATCTAAACTAAAAAAATCATTGAATATAGTTTTATGTTTAAAATAATAACATTGACAGTACAGAAGTGTTGTGTCATGAATTACTTAAAAGGCCCTTTTTTTATTTTCCCGTTTTGTGATTTATTGTAAATCCTAGCCTTCATACCTATGATTATTGCTTTATTTTGGAGTAAATTGTCTGTTGTGTTAAGGAGGCAAGATGTATTTTAAAGCTCACTACTATAATACAATGTAACTCAAGTTACCACTTATTTGGATGCAATAAATATGAATGCTCTGGCTAAGGTCTCTCTGCTGTAGATTCTAAAATATCTAACTTCTTTTTACCCTCTATCTCCAGTTTTTAGAACTTAAAACAGCAGCCTGTGGTATAAACTAATACACTAAATACAGCATACTTGTAAGCCAACAGCCTGTCATCTGATGCTTATTTGGCTTCTTCAGCTCTTGCAATCATGTGACTCATGGGAATATACCAAAGTGACACTTCATCTGTGGATTTGGAACTTGCCATCTTCCACAACCTTTTTTATTGACAGTTTATAACTTCTGTGAGATGTTACATCCAGTTGAATGCAAAGACATGAGGGAGGTAATAAGAGGAAGCAATTGTTTCTGTTGTTAGATGTCATCAGGTTGACAATAACTCATAGCAATACTATGAGAACAGATTTGAGCCTTGCCCTACCCTGTGCCATCCTCATCAGCTGTTATAGGATCAAATCCTTTGTTACAGTCACAGTATCAATCCTTCTTGCTGAGGGTCCTCTTTTCTTTCTCTGACTCTTAAGCTTTCCCAGCATAATGTATTTTTCCAAAAACTACCCCCTCCTGACAACATTCCTAAAGTATGTGAGAGGAAGTTTCACCATCCTTGCCTCCAGGAAGCTCCCTACTTGCATTTCCTACAAGATACATTATTTTTGTTATCATCACCAACATCACAGTTCAAAAGCATTGATTCTTTTTCTGTCATCCTTATTCATTGTTTAACTTTCAACTGCACAAGAGATAATTGAAAAGAACAAAGCTTGGAACTGGAACCCTTTAGTCTTTAAACTGATCATTGCTCTTTAGCACTTTGGAGAGGTCATTGACAACACACTGTCCCTAAGCAATACCTCTTTGATTTCTTGACTGCCGGTAACATGGATATTGATTGTGTATCCAAGTGAAATAAAATCATTGACAATTTTAACATTTTCTCTCAGGGTGCTCGTTAGAGGCTAGGATGACAAAATGTCATCTCACATATTTTTGGCATGTTTTCTGGAGGTACTCTTCCTTCAAAAGAGACATCATGCTTGGAAAAGTGGAGGCGAAAGAGAAGAAAACTCTCAACTACATGCATAAATTGACATAGTGACTGCAGCAATGAGCTCAACTATGTCAAAGATAATGAGGATGGTACAGAATAGGAAAAGGTTTAGGTCTGTTGTTCATAGGGTCACCATAAGTCGTATTCAATAACACGTAACAATAAAAACATCATGGCATTAGATATTGGTCCAGTGATTACAATTTTTTTAAATGTTGAGATATAACCTATTTTGGAGACTCTAGTCTTTGATCATCTGCAGCAAGTGTTTCAAGTCCTCCTCACTTTCACCAGCAAGTTTTGTTCATCTGCACATCATAGGTTATTGATGAGTCTTCCTCCAATCCTGATGTCACATTCTTCTTCATATAAGCCACCTTCTCAAATGATGCTTGGTAGGGAGACTAAATACTTTTGTTAGATGTTGTTGAGTCATGCACAACTCGGAGCAACCCTTTGAACAGCAAATCTGGAAGCTGTTCTTTCCTGTGTCATCCTTATCATCCTCAATATACTTGAGCCCAGAGCCAGATTGAATAGGTATGGGAAAAGGATACAACTGAGATGTACACCTTTCCTATAGTTAAACTATGCAATGTTCCATTTTCTGTTCAAACAACAGCTTCTTGGTCTATGTAGAGGTTTTGAATGAGCCCAATTAAGAGTTCTGATAATCCTCTTTCTTTTCCTCCGCCATCGTTTTAAGTATGGCTCCTTTCTGTCTTCATTATGTCTTCTCATAAGACTTTCAGGATTAAGTGGTTTCTGGCCAAGAAACAGAAGCAGAACCAGCCCATTCCTCAGTGGATTAGAATGAAAACTGGCAATAAAATCAGGTACAACTCCAAGAGAAGACATTGGAGAAGAACCAAGCTGGGTCTCTAAGGAGTTGCACACGTGATGTCAGCGCACATAATGATCCTCGGTTCATTGGTATCACACTATGTCAAGTTGAATGGCCATATCGGTTAATCTGATATTGATTGTCACCATCTGATAACTATCCATGGAACGTGCTTCGTTATGCACCCACATTTTTAATAAATATATGAGACCAAAAAAAAAAGAGTTCTGATAATCCCATTCTTCTCACTGTAGTCTAGAACTTGTTATGATCTACACAGTCAAATACTTTTGCTTAGTCAATAAAACTGAGAGGAAGAAGAAACTTCCATACTAAAGATTAGAGTCTCTTCTAACCTGCATATCACAGAAAATTATTTGGTGTTAATCCTTCTAAAAGAAATTATTCTTACAACAAAATGGGATAACATTACTATGACTTGTGTTTTTGCATATTGTTGCATACCAGGGATTAATTAAATGAAAACACATTTTCTTTTATGTTCATAAAGTCAAATTCTGTAAATGTATACAAATTCAGAACACAATTGTTGGAATATCAAGGATAAAAATGTGTCAGCACTTGGTATTTGTGAAAAATGGTTCCTTTATTTTAGAATAAGATGCTGTTTTTGTTGTTAATTGCCGTTGAGTCATAGACTACTCATAGCAACCCTATGAATAAAAGATCTGAACACTTGTATAACTTTCATCTTTTCTCCAAGTCCATAGGGTTTCCAGAGGCAAGCTATTTCAGAAGAGGATGCCACTCCTACTTCCAAGTTTGTTTTAATTGGGTAGCTCCACCAAACACTGTCCACCATGGGTAATCATGATCACATTTGACACATCAGTTTCCTAGTGTTCAGCATTCCAGCAATCACGAGTTACTTCTGTACAGCAAATGAACAGACCAGTGCTATGCCACTTAGAAGAATATGTGACCAAAACCAATTAAAACCAGGCCTGAATGCCTCAGACTAAAATCACTCACCTTTGGCTTGGTAGCATCACTTTCTGTTGACTAGGCCAACTAAGCTCTCACGTTGCTGTTGCTGTTGTTAAGTACTGTTGAGTCATAGACAACTCATAGTAACTCTACAAGTGAAAGACCTTATCATGAAAGTCATGCAAGGATTCTTCAGAACATAATATAGTCTCTTGAAATAAAAGTTTCCTTCATTAATGTTGAAGAGATACTAATTTACAAAGAGTAAAAAGAAGTTCACTGTAGAATGTTAAATTTTATTTTAATGAAATACTGACCTGACACAGAACTTTTCGGAAAACTGTAATGTGGTAAGAAAATTAAAGTTGAGGCTTCAGCAGATATTTTGAATATTGTTGTTATTGTGTGCCTTCAAAGTGGAACCAATCCATTGCTGACCGTACAGCAGATTTTCAGAGACAGTAAGTCACATGGGAGATTATCCATTCTTCTCCTGTAGAGGAGCTGGTATATTCAAACCAAGTGCCTTTGAGATTTCAGGATAGCTTCTTACCT
>NW_006400066.1:457174-463229 GCF_000299155.1 Elephantulus edwardii | reverse complement strand
CCACCTTCTCAAATGATGCTTGGTAGGGAGACTAAATACTTTTGTTAGATGTTGTTGAGTCATGCACAACTCGGAGCAACCCTTTGAACAGCAAATCTGGAAGCTGTTCTTTCCTGTGTCATCCTTATCATCCTCAATATACTTGAGCCCAGAGCCAGATTGAATAGGTATGGGAAAAGGATACAACTGAGATGTACACCTTTCCTATAGTTAAACTATGCAATGTTCCATTTTCTGTTCAAACAACAGCTTCTTGGTCTATGTAGAGGTTTTGAATGAGCCCAATTAAGAGTTCTGATAATCCTCTTTCTTTTCCTCCGCCATCGTTTTAAGTATGGCTCCTTTCTGTCTTCATTATGTCTTCTCATAAGACTTTCAGGATTAAGTGGTTTCTGGCCAAGAAACAGAAGCAGAACCAGCCCATTCCTCAGTGGATTAGAATGAAAACTGGCAATAAAATCAGGTACAACTCCAAGAGAAGACATTGGAGAAGAACCAAGCTGGGTCTCTAAGGAGTTGCACACGTGATGTCAGCGCACATAATGATCCTCGGTTCATTGGTATCACACTATGTCAAGTTGAATGGCCATATCGGTTAATCTGATATTGATTGTCACCATCTGATAACTATCCATGGAACGTGCTTCGTTATGCACCCACATTTTTAATAAATATATGAGACCAAAAAAAAAAGAGTTCTGATAATCCCATTCTTCTCACTGTAGTCTAGAACTTGTTATGATCTACACAGTCAAATACTTTTGCTTAGTCAATAAAACTGAGAGGAAGAAGAAACTTCCATACTAAAGATTAGAGTCTCTTCTAACCTGCATATCACAGAAAATTATTTGGTGTTAATCCTTCTAAAAGAAATTATTCTTACAACAAAATGGGATAACATTACTATGACTTGTGTTTTTGCATATTGTTGCATACCAGGGATTAATTAAATGAAAACACATTTTCTTTTATGTTCATAAAGTCAAATTCTGTAAATGTATACAAATTCAGAACACAATTGTTGGAATATCAAGGATAAAAATGTGTCAGCACTTGGTATTTGTGAAAAATGGTTCCTTTATTTTAGAATAAGATGCTGTTTTTGTTGTTAATTGCCGTTGAGTCATAGACTACTCATAGCAACCCTATGAATAAAAGATCTGAACACTTGTATAACTTTCATCTTTTCTCCAAGTCCATAGGGTTTCCAGAGGCAAGCTATTTCAGAAGAGGATGCCACTCCTACTTCCAAGTTTGTTTTAATTGGGTAGCTCCACCAAACACTGTCCACCATGGGTAATCATGATCACATTTGACACATCAGTTTCCTAGTGTTCAGCATTCCAGCAATCACGAGTTACTTCTGTACAGCAAATGAACAGACCAGTGCTATGCCACTTAGAAGAATATGTGACCAAAACCAATTAAAACCAGGCCTGAATGCCTCAGACTAAAATCACTCACCTTTGGCTTGGTAGCATCACTTTCTGTTGACTAGGCCAACTAAGCTCTCACGTTGCTGTTGCTGTTGTTAAGTACTGTTGAGTCATAGACAACTCATAGTAACTCTACAAGTGAAAGACCTTATCATGAAAGTCATGCAAGGATTCTTCAGAACATAATATAGTCTCTTGAAATAAAAGTTTCCTTCATTAATGTTGAAGAGATACTAATTTACAAAGAGTAAAAAGAAGTTCACTGTAGAATGTTAAATTTTATTTTAATGAAATACTGACCTGACACAGAACTTTTCGGAAAACTGTAATGTGGTAAGAAAATTAAAGTTGAGGCTTCAGCAGATATTTTGAATATTGTTGTTATTGTGTGCCTTCAAAGTGGAACCAATCCATTGCTGACCGTACAGCAGATTTTCAGAGACAGTAAGTCACATGGGAGATTATCCATTCTTCTCCTGTAGAGGAGCTGGTATATTCAAACCAAGTGCCTTTGAGATTTCAGGATAGCTTCTTACCTTTAGGCAACCAGAACTCTTGGACATAATTGTCATGTGTGCCATTGAGTTGCTTGTGACTCATAGCGACCCTATGTACAACAAACAACTCTGAACTCTATCGTGAGCCAAATTCATTGTCTCTGACACACTTACCACCATTACCCCAGTCACTGAGTCAATCCATCCCACCCAGGTTCTTCCTTTCTTGAGCTGTCCCTCCACCCTTCCAAGTATTATGGCCCTCTTCAAGGATGTGTCCCTCCTTGCGACATGCCCAAAGTATGTCAGAATTCTTGCCTCCAAGGAGCAGCTAGGTTTCACCCTCTCCAGGACAAATATGTTTATTCTCCTAGCAGTCCATGATATATTCAAGACTTTGTTCCAGCACTACAACTCAAAGGTATCAATTAGTCATTGTCCAGCTCTCTGATGCATAGCAAGCAATTACAAAGACCACAACCTGGTTGAGATCCCTGACAGCAGATTTTCTCAGTGAAATTCCTCTTTTGATTTCCTGACTGCTGGTATGAAAAGTGTTGATTGTGGAGCTAATCAAGCTGAAGCTGTTAACAATTTCAACCTCTTTACTGTCTATCATAATACTACCAATTGGTCTAGTGGTAAGAATGTTTGTTTTCTTGATGTTGAGCTTCAATCCATATTGAAGGCTGCTTTAAGTCTTTGATGTTCTGCAGCAAATACTTCAACTCTCCCTCAGATTCAGCAAGTAAGGTTGTATTCTCAGCATAATGCAGGTTACTAATGAGTCTTCCTCCAAACCTGATGCCACATTCCTCCTCATAGAGCCCAGCTTCCTGAATGATCTGTTCTGCACTTAGATTAAAAAGGTATGGAGATAGGATGCATAGTTGGCTTATACCTTTTTTTAATAATAACTATACCAAAAAGAATTGACTGACACAGAAGAACTTCATGAAACAACATATGATTAAGGGCCTATGATGATGAAGGAGAAAGTTCAAGCTTCTCTGATGGAATTGGCAGAAAACAATGCCTCAGGAATTGAATGAATATCAACTGCCGTATTTCAACAGACGCCAAAAAATTTGGAGGACCAGCACCTGGCCAAGTGACTGGAAGAGATCCATATTTGCTCCCATTCCCAAAAATGATAACCCAATTGAGTGTGAAAGTTATCGAATGTCTCACTAATAACACATGCAAGCAACATCCTGCTAAAAATTATCCAAAAACAGGCAAGTTCTGGTGGCCTAGTGGCAAGAAGTTGCACTGCAATCTCAGAGGTACACGGGTCAAATCCAACAGATGATCTGCTGGAGAAGGAGGAACAATCTCCTCCTGTACCAGTCAGATCTGATTTGACGGTACACACAAAAAATAATGAAATAAAATAAAAATTTAAAAAGAAACTATCCAAAACCAACTTGTGCAGCACATCAACAGAGAACTGCCAGATGTACAGGCTGGATTTAGAAGAGGTTATGACACTAGGGATATTATAGCCAATTTAGATCTACATTGTAGTAATGATAATTAATCATGAAGAGTTAGCACTCCCCAAACAATTTTGATCCTGTCAGTTTATTTTAAATTAGTAAACACATAGATTTAAAATACTGGCAATTATTGCACAGTTTTTAAGCAAAAGGAAAACTTAACAATCAAATCTCCTTACGTTTTCAAAATTATACAGAACTGTGCTATTCTGCATTGTCAAATATTATTGGGAATTTCTGGAAAAACTTGAACAATTGAAGTTGTATCAAATGATTATTTTGATAAGCATATTTTAGTGAAAGTAATCCTTTTTATAATAATTTTCTATCTTGAATCTTTGGAATGTGTTTGCTGTATTCTATGAGAAGAATAAAGCTGTAAGCATGTTTTCACTAGGAACCAGACCTTTGAAAAGACATCATGCTGGGAAAAATAGAGGTTCAACAAAAGAGAGGAAAATCTTCAATGAGACAGATTGGCAGTGTGACTGTAAGAATGGGCTTGGATATGTTGGAAATCATGAGGACCACACATTGGCTGACTGTTAACACCTAACAACACAACAGTACAGAACTGTGGTTTTAATTTTTTATAACAATGGCATTTATAAAACAAAAAGGTAAAGATCTGAATTAGATAAAAGTTGTAGATTTTTCATTCGGAAGTTATATATCTTTATCTGTGAGTTATAAATTGTATCCGTGTGATATGTGGGAGCTCTGTTGGCCTAGTGATAGGAAGCTGTACTGCAATCTCTAAGATACACGGTTTGAATCTATCAACTGATCCATGGAAGAAGGATGAGCAACCTCCTTGCGTGTGATTTACTGTCTCTGAAAACCTAGTAGAGTGTCAGATATGAGTTAGTGTTCCAATTCAATGACACACAACAATAACATACAAATATAGATATACATGTTTTTTATATTTAATTACTTAACATCCACTAAAATAATGTCTGACAGCACAATAACCCTATGCCAAAATATTTGGATTTGATTTGGTTTAGTTTTTAATACAGGAAAGCAGATCTCCTTTTGTCTACTAGTTCCCTCAAATAGCTTAAAATCCCTTAAATTCTCAGGGTAAATGAGCAGTACTAATCTAGGGAACACACAGATCCTCCTATTATGCCTTCTCCTATGCATGCTCCTGACATCGTTTGCCCAACCAGCAGGCCAGCAGCTTTTCATTATTAGGTTCAGGGCAGTGCTTATCATGGCTCATCCTCTACTGTCGACAGGTGTTTGTAGTGCCAGTTGTGCCCACGTTTGTGCTGCGTCTTGTTCCAAGTTGTGATGCCACAGCTATAAATGATCAAGAAGTGGTTGCACCAATTGAATTAAAGAACCAGAGATCCCACTTCTGGTACCCAGACACTTGATTCACCTATTTGGGCCACTCTCATTTCCCTTCTGCCTTCACCCTTTTGCAAAGTTCTTAACTAACTATTGTCACAATCCTTGGCTGGCCACACCTGCTGGGTTAAACTTCTGTCTTCTGTGGACACATTCTTTGCCTTTGTCAGACAGGCTCCAATAAAGACACTTTTTTCCATAAAGTTTTAATACAATACATATTTAATACTTAAAATTGTCATTTTTTTTTGCCTTTTTACCAATGAAAATTGGTGTATCATATTAAAGAAAAGCCAAAATTATCTTTTTATGTAATGTATGTACAATATTATCCTTTATTTAAGCTAACAAAGTCATCTTTGTCAAAACTAATCTTAAATTGTGAGCAGCACACTTTTCTGAAGAGTTTATATGCTGCTTGTTTTGTATACTCTGGCTTACAGAATAATTTCTCTAGGAGTGGAAATAAAAGGAATTTTCTTCTTGTCAAAGAGAAGCTTTGATAGAAGTAAATAAACTTTGCAATTTTTTTAGCACATTTGATTGCGTTTACGTGAATCCTATACTTGAACCAAGAGGCAGTAGTCAGAACAGAGCAAGGAGACTGCATGGTTCAAAATTAGAAAGGGTGTCTGTCAGGGATATAGTCTGTCTCCACACTTTTTCATTCTGTATGCAGAACAGATCATCTGGGGAGCTGGGCTGTTTGACGAGGAAGGTGGTATCAGGATTGGAAGATTCATCAAAAACCTGCGTTATGCAGATGACACAACCCTGCTTGCTAAAACTAAGGAGGACCTGAAGCCCTTGCTGCAGAAGGCAAGGACTGCAGCATTCAGTATGGATTGAAGCTTGACATCAAGAAAACAAACATACAAAAATTTAAAAAAAAATCACCACTGGACCAATTGGTAGCATCAGTGTAGATGATGAAGAGATTGAGATAGTTAAGAGATTTTGTTTCCTTGATTCCACCATCAACACTCTTGGTACCAGCAGCCAGGAAATCAAGACACGAATTGCACTGGGGAAAGTCAGTGATCAGCGACCTCTCCGGAGTACTGAAAAGCAATGACATCAGGCTTGAGACTAAGGTGCACCTGATCCGGCCATTGTCTTTGCAATTGAGTGCTATGCCTCAGAGGGCTGGACAGTGACTAGGGATGATAGAAAAAGAATTGATGCCTTTGAGCTGTGGTGCTGGAGAAGAGTGTTGAATATACCATGGACTGCTAGGAGAACAAACAGGTTTATCCTAGAGAGG
>NW_006400066.1:454992-455923 GCF_000299155.1 Elephantulus edwardii | reverse complement strand
TATTAAAATTAATAAAATATAGGGAAAAAAAAGATAAAAAAAGAACTACTTCTCTCAAGAGGCAAATCAAGAACAAGAACATAAGAAAACACACATGTGACCCAATGGAATTCAGCATGATAGAAGACTATTGAATGTTCTAACCCAATTTTTTAAGCAAATATGTTGAAAAGATCCTGCCTTTAGGGTAGATGCCATTTATGTTGTAGTTTGAAAGGCCTTTAATATTAATAGAGAGCTATCATGATCCAGTTATGTGAGTAGGAGTTGTATAGTTTCTTTCTTCACAAAAGTATCAAATTAAGACAGCTTTCTTTTTAAAAAAAAATTAATGCAAGTTTATAAAGAACTTGGATTGCTATTCATTCATTGTTGCACATTTTCCTCCCTATACCCATCCCCCAACATTGCTTTCTTCTTTGGAAAAAAGTCCTTTCAGTGTTATATAGTATTCTCCCCGCAGCTCCTGCCCCCCAACCCCTCGACTACTTTACTATGCAATTCTTATTCTGGACTCTTGTCATGCCAATAAAACCTAACCATATATTCTCTCCCTCTTCTGTTTCAATACCATGTTCATTATTTATCCTCCCTTTTCTTCATTTCTCCCCAAACTTCATATCAGTCCTGTTTTATAACAGTGGTATTATGCACTATTTTTTTGTTGGTGACTGAGATATTTCACTCAGCATAATTCCTCCATGGTCACCCATTTTGTATAATAGTTCATGAGGGTTTTTTTTTAGTGTTGCATAGTATTCCATTGTCTGAAATACCACAGCTTCTCTATCCATTAGTTTGTTGAGGTGCACTTGGGTTGTTTCCAGCTGTTTGCTATTGTAAACAAAACAGGAAAAAACATGGGTGCATATATCTCCTTGTATAGCAGTTCTGGTTTCTTTAGGGTATATTCCCAGTAGTGTCATTGCTG
>NW_006400066.1:453469-453952 GCF_000299155.1 Elephantulus edwardii | reverse complement strand
TTTCCATATTGTTTAAGAATAGAATTCAGATTTGTATTGGGATTGCATTGAATGTTTAGATTGCCTTTGTTAGGATGGTCATTTTCACAATATTGAGTCTTCCTATCCATGAGCCAGAGATATTCTTCCATTTCTTCAGGTCTCTTTTTGATTCTTGTAGTCATGTTTTGTAAATTTCTTTGACTAGATCTTTTGTGTTTCTAGATAGATTTAATCCTAAATATTTAATCTTGTGATTAGCTATTATGATATGTATTGTTTTCCTTAGCTCTAGTTCTATTTTCTCTTTGTCACTATAGAGAAATCCATTTTATATTTGTATGTTAGGGACCTCTCTAAAGTACTCAAGAGCAACGATGTCTCTCTGGAGACGAAGGTGCGCCTGATACAGACTATGGTTTTTGCAATCACTTGTTATGCATCAGAGAGCTGGACAATGACTAGGGAGGACAGGAGGAGAATTGATGCCTTTGAGCTGTGGTG
>NW_006400066.1:451030-452642 GCF_000299155.1 Elephantulus edwardii | reverse complement strand
ATGTATTATGGGATTCTATTGGCCAGAATTTTATTCAGTATTTTTGCACATTTATGAGAAATATTGGCCTATAGTTTTCTATTTTGGTGGTGTCTTTGCCGGTTTTGGTATCAAGGATATGTTTGCTTCATAGAATTCCATCTTTTTCTATTTTTGAAAAGAGTTTATGAAGAATTGGTGACAGTTCTCTGAATGGTTGAAAAAATTCACTTGTGAAATCATCTAGTCCAGGGGTTCTTTTGACTGGAATTGTTTTATTACCTTTTCAATTTCTTCTTTGTAATGGGTCTGTTCAGGTGTTCAATTTTGGTTAAAGTAGGTTGTGAATTTGTAAGTGTCCATTTCCTTGAGGTTTTCATATTTTTTTGAACATTATTTTTCATAATATTCCATTGTTAATATTTTTATTTTAGTTAGTTCTGTTATGTCATTGCCTGTTTCATCTCTTATTCAGATTATTTGTGTCTTTTCCTTCTTTTCTTTTGTTAGTTTTGCTAATGGTTTGTCAATTTTATTGATCTTTTTGAAGAACCAACTACTCTGGTTTTGTTGATGGTTTCTATTGTTTTTCCTGTTTTTATTTAATTTATTTCCTCCCTAATTTTTAGAATTTCAGGTTTTTTGGATGGTGTAGGGTTTTCTTGTTGTTCTTTTTCAATTAGTTGGAGATGTTGGGTTAGAGAGTCAATGTTCATTTTTCTTATTTTTGATGTGTTTGCTTATTGCTATAAATTGACCTCTAATTAGCCAACTGCATTGGCTATTTCCCAAAGGTTTTTGGTACGTTGTGTTTTCATTGCCATTTGTTTCAAGAAACGTTTTAATTTTATTTTTTAAAATTTCTTCTAGTACCCACTCATGTTCAAACAAGATGTAGTTCAACTTCCAAATATGTGGGGTTTTTTCCTTCTTTATCCTCTTGGTATTAATCTTTAATTTTGTAGCTTTATGGTCTGAGAAGATGCTTTGTATTATTTCGAATTTATTGATGCTTACCTTGTGTCTTAAAATGTGATCTATTCTGGAGAACGTTCCATGCACATTGGAGAAGAAGGTATACTGTGTTTTGGGGGGGTGCATTAGCCTATAAATATCTATGAGATCATGTTGGTTTATTGTCTGGTTTAATTCCTCAGCATCTTTGTTGACTTTCTTTCTGGTAGTTCTATCTTTTCTTAAGAGTGGTGTGTTGAAGTCTCCAATTACTATAGTAGTGTTATCTATTTCCTTTTTCAGTTTTGTTAATGTTTGTTTTATGTACTTTGCAGGTCTTTCATTTGGTGAATAGATGTTTATTTCTGTCATATCTTCTTGCTCTATTGACTCCTTAATCATTATGTAGTGACTTTTCTTCTATGATTTTTGCATTGAAATCTATTTTATCAGAAATTAGTATTATCACCCCTGCCTTTTTCTGGTTGTCATTTGTTTGGTATATCTCCCCCCACCCTTTTATTTCTAGTCTTTCTTTATCTTCATTTTTCAGGTTTCTCTTGTAGAGAACATATTGATGGATTTTGCTTTTTTATCTAATCTACAACTCTTTTTCTCTTCTGTGGTGTATTTAAACCATTCACATTCAGTAGGATTATTGAAAGGCAAGGTTTTTTTT
>NW_006400066.1:443393-450560 GCF_000299155.1 Elephantulus edwardii | reverse complement strand
TTAGGTTGTTTCCAACTTTTTGCTAATGTGAACAAAGCTGCAATAAACATGGATGTGCATGTATCTGCTTGGATGTCAGTTATGGTCTCTTTGGGGTATATTCCCAGTAGTGGAATTGCTGGGTCAAATGGTATTTCTATTTACAACTTTTTGAGAAAGTGCCATACTGCCTTAATAGGAAACAGTTTTAAAATAGCATGGCCTGGACCAGGCACATCTTAGTCATTGACATCAACAATACAAATGATGGAGAAAAGATACAAATTGTCAACAGTTTCATCTTACTTGAATTAAAAAATCGAAAGAGGTGCAGCATTGGGAAAATCTGCTGTCAAGGACCACTCCAATGTACCAGAAAGGCAAGGTTTTATTGCCATCATTTTGTTGAGTTATTTTTAGTGTTATTGTTAGTTACTTTGGCCATCCTGCTTTCTGTGGAACCTCTTTTAGAAGGATGTCTCTCAGTGTTTCCTGTAATGCTGGTCTTTTTCAAATGAACTCCCTAAGGTTCTGTTTGTCTGGGAATATTTTGATGTCTCCTCTTACTTGATGGACAATTTTTTAGGTTACAATATTCTTGGTTGACAATTGTGTTGAGTGTTCAATATGTCATTCCATTGTCTTCTTGCTCGCATGGTTTCTGCTGAGAAATCATCATTTAATCTTATTTGCTCTCCCTTCTAGGTTACTCTTTGTATCTCCCTTGTTGCTTTCAGAATTATCTCCTTTTCTTTGATTCTAGAAAATTTGACTGATATGTCTTAGTGCTTTTCTTTTGGGATCTATTCCATATTGTGTTCTCTCAGCCTCTTGAATATATATTCTTTCATTCTTCATTATGCCAGAGAAATTTTATTCTAGTAAATTTTCCACAACTTTTTCTGTGCCTTTACTTACGTCTTCCTGTTCTGGGATTCCAATTATGTGCATGCTATTTCTCTTGATGGAGTCCCATATTATTATTAGGTTTTCTTATTTTTCCTTTCTTTTTGATTCTGCTTTTTGCTCTAGGAGATTTTTGGTGACAATTCTTTCTTTTATTTCACTGATTCTGTGTTCCTTCTCTTCAACCCCATTCATGTGACCATCCATCATGTTGACAGAGTCTGAAACATTGGTATGAAACATTGGATTGTGGTTTCTTGCTTTTCCAGAGCCTTTAATGCCTCATTTGTTTTATCTCCATTGTTCTGGACTTTTTTTAAGCTACTCTTGGTTTTTGCTTGCAGTGTCCTGGAATTACTCAAGTTTGTCTTTCACCCATTGAAAATATTCAATCATAGTTCTTTTGAATTCTGTGCCAGAAAGTTTCATCAGACTTTCTGTTTTCAGGAAATTCATTGATACAATATCACTTTTTTGGGGGGGTGACATCTTGCTTTGGGCTTGTATAGGTGCAAAGTATCCTGCTTTCTACGTGACGTTGCTGTGGTAGAGTTTTTCACATCTGAGGTGATAGCAGGTTTTTGACCTAAAGCTACCACTCCAGAAGAGAGTAGGGCAGCTACCCTTCCTGGGTTTCTCTCAGTTCAATTGAGAAAAGGCCTGTGGAAGCTGTCTTCTCTGTCAGACAACTGCTACAGCATAATGGATATACACCACTAGCATACAAAATCTTTTAGGCAAGATTTTGCTTACTGTTTTTGTGAATTATCATAGTGATTTTATAGGCTTCCCACAACCCATTTGGTTCCTATATACTTGGACCAGAACAGAGCAAGGAAACACTACATTCCAAATCAGGAAGGGTGTACATCAGGGATGTGTCCTGTTTCCATATCTTTTCAATCTATATGCAGAATAGATCATCCAGGAGGCTGGACTTTCTGAGGTGGAATGTGGCATCAGGACTGGAGGAAGACTCACCAACAACTTATGTTATGCAGATGAAACAACTTTGTTCTCTGAAACTGAGGAGGAACTGAAGTACTTTCTGCAGGAAGTCAAGGACCATAAAATTCAATATGGATTGATGCTGAACATCAAGAAAACAAAAATTGTCACTATTGGGAGGATTGACAGCATTATGATAGAGGTTGAAGTGATTGAGACTGTTAACAGCTTTAGTTTGCTCAGATCAACAATCATCACTTTTGATACCAGCAGCCAGGAAATAAAAAGATAAATTGTAGTGGGGAAGTTTGGTTTCAGGGACCTTGCCAGAGTATTGAAGAATAATAATAATGTCAGTCTGGAGACTAAGGTGTGCTGATTCAGGCCATAGTCTTCATAATTACTATCTATGCATCAGAAAACTGGACAGTCTCTAGGGATCTGAAAAGGAGAACTGATGCTTTTGAGAAGAGTATTGAATATACCATGATCTGCTAGGAGAAAAAATATGTTTGTGCAGGAGAAGATGAAACCAGGCTAATTGTTGGAGGCAAGGATTCTGAAGCTTCATCTGACATACTTTGGAATGTTGCAAAAAGAAACCAGCCCTTGGAGAGGAACATGATGCTTGGGAGGGTGGAAGACTAGCAGAAGAGAGGAAGACCTTCCATGTCATAGATTGATTCAGTGACAGAGGTAATCAGAGTAGGTCTGTCAGAGACAATAAGGTTGCCTCAGGATAGAGCAAGATTCAGGGCTGTTTTACATAGCATCACTATGAATCATAAGCACTTCAAGAGCACATAACAACAACAAGCAATGTACATTTATCAAATGTGTTAGTGTTATGCTTGTTCATAGACTGTTTCTGGGAGTGTTCCTTCTTTCTCTATTTTTTTAAATAACCTAAGTAGAATTGGTGATAAATCATTTCTGAATGTTTGGTAGAATTCAGGACATTTTTTGTGGGGGAATCTTTTTATAACCTGCTCAATTTCTTCGTTTGTGATGGATCTGTTCAAAGTTCTACATCTGTTGTCTTTGTCAATGTGGGTAGAGCATAAGTTTAAAGGAATTTGTCTATTTCCTCTAAGTTTTGAAATTTTTCTGAGTGTTCTAATATAGATTTTATTTCGTCTGGTTCTGTTGTGATGTAACCTTTATCATTCCTTAATCATGTTATTTGTGTATTTTTTTCTTTTGTTAAAAAACAAAAAATCAATCAAACAAAGAAACAAACAAAAAAACCCAGCTCCTGGTCTTACAGATGGTTTCAATTGTTTTTCTGCTTTTTATCTTATTGATTTTAGCTCTTGTTCTTGTAATTTCTTCTAGAGACTGTGGGGTTAAATTGTTGTTATTTTTCTATTTGATGAAGATGTTAAGTTAGATCATTAATTTTCCCCCCTTTGTTTTTATGCGTTTGCTTATTGCTATGAATTTCCCCATGAAGACTACCTTAGCCTTATCGCAGAGGCTTTGGTAAAACAAAACAAAACAAAACAAAAACAAAAACAAAACCAGCCATTTTAAAAGAAAGGAATTTAAATTAGGAAAAAAAACCAAAACAAATGTAAACTAGGAGACTAACAATGAGAAATTGTTGCATTCAGGATAGACCTCATGAACAACAAGAAAGAACTGGAATATTTGGACCTGATGTCTTTGTTATGGAGAAAGAGAGAACTCTAACACAGAGAGAAGCAAAGTCAGAAAAAAAAGTGATATCAGGAGAGATGATGAGAAGCAAGGGCAGAAAAAGCCAGGAGTCTGATTAACATAACAGTTTGCCTGGGGGCATCCACGAATGTTGATACAAGGACATAGATCCAAGAAAGAGAAAATTTTATAAAATGCCAATGTTTTCTCCATTTTTCATGATGTTGTGTATTGGTCTAATGGTGAGGATTTTTGTTTTCTTAATATTGACATATAATCCATATTAAAGGCTGCAGTCTTAGATCTTCTTCAGTAAGTGCTTCAAGTCTTTTTTACCTACCACAGGCAAGATTGTGTCATTTTTATAATGCAGGATGCTGATGAATCTTCTTCCTATCCTGATGAAATTTTCATTTTCATTCAATCCAGCTTCTTGACTTACTTGCTCAGCATACAGACAGAATATGTATAGAGAAAGCACATAATCATGACACACTCTTTTCCTGATGTTAAACCCTTTGTATTTTCAAATTATTGATTCTTGGTCTAAGTAGAGCTTTTATATGAGTATAATTAAGTATTCTGGGATTTCTATTTTTCTCAGTATTATCTATAATTTTTTATGGTTCACACAGTGAAATGTGTTAGCACAGTCAATAAAATGTATAGATATTTTTCTGAAACAAGAGAGAATAAACAATATCTCTACAATACTCTGCTTGCTGTGATGGGGCCATAGTTGGCATAACTAGTACATAGTCAGTTTTAGAGGAAGCAGTAGGAACTTTCTAATGCAATGACATAAATTTGTGATGTAAGTTAGCTCAAATATTCAGCTAAATAAAGAGAAAATGGAACCTTATTCCCAGTAGCGGTATTAGCATATCTGAAGCTCAGAGGCAAGAAAAAAAATTATATTTTAAAGAAATGAAGTGGTGCAGAGAATTAGGCAGGTTTTATGAGTGTTTGTATTTAATCCTAAAACCAATGGTCAGATCCTTAGTATTAAAAGAAGATTATATTCTAGATTGATGTATATCACCAAAGTTCAAATATAGATTCTAAAGACAGAGGCTTATCTCAAATGTTACCTCTGTCACTTATTAGCTTCAGAGTCCTATTAGTAAGGATAAAGTAGGAGAGGAAGAGATGAGAAAACCATAGCTTTGTATTGTTGACTGGCTAAACGTCTTCATGTGTTCCTGGATTATAGCCAAATTATATCTAATTTTAAAATCCTTAGAAAAGAGTTAATTATCCTCTCAAGTTGGAAGAAAGAAAAAACTAATTTCTGATATTCAGAATTGCAAAGTTCCCTGGATGGCATTAGCAATTAGCAATTAGCAAATGGCAGTTAAATAAAAGTTCAAACTTATCCAGGAGTGATGGGTAGAAAGGTCTAGAGATTTGCTTTCAGAAAGAGAACAAGGAGAAAATCCTATGGAGCAGGTCTATCCTTTAACTCACAAGGTTTCCTTGAGTCAGAATCAACCTGAAGACAACTGAGAGTTTTGTTTGTGGATTTTGTTGTTGTTGTTGTTAGCAGCTTGCTTTTGAGACAAATGTCTTATTATTGTGTGCCTTTAAATCAGAATTACCTCATAGCTGACCCTCCTGAAAGGTTTTAAGAGGTGGTAACTGGCAGCTAGTGGATTCAAACCTCATGCCTTTGAGTTGGCAACACAACATGATACTTAATCAGACAGTTATTACAAGAAAAGATTAATGATTACATTGGTGTATTGTTAGAATTGTATCTGTCCTGGTGGTTTGAGCTTGTGGTTAATATTTGTGTAGGAAGCTCTTGTGGCCTAGTGGCATAAGGAGTTGCACTGCTAACTTGAAGGTATGTAGTTCCATTAGAAAAAAGATGAACAATTTCCTGTTTTGTGTTTGGAAACCAGTCATGAGTCAGTTCTGACTTACGTGGCACATAACAACAACAAATGTTTATGTAATTTTGTTTAATTTTACACAAAATTCTTATTTATTCAGTTGTTGGTGACATCTCATAGCGACCCTATGAACAAAAGACCTAATCACTTATATAACTGTCATCATTTTCCATGTTCATGAGTTTCCGGAGACAAGCTCTTTCTGAAGTAGATGTCACTCCTGTTTCCAAGCTTGTTTTAATGGGGGAGCTTCATCAAACACTCCACCATGGGTAACCATTATCACATTTGACATTTGAGTGTCATATTGTTTAGCATCACAGCAACCATGAGTTACTTCTGTACAGCAAACTGACTGGTAGAGACAGACCCATATTTGTTCCTATACACAAGAAAAGTGATCCAACAAAATGTGGAAATTATCAAACAATATCAATAGTATCACATGCAAACAAAATACTGCTGACGATCATTTAAAAATGGCTAGAACAGTACATAGATAGAGAACTGTCAGAAGTTAAGCAGGATTTAGAAGAGGTTATGACATCAGGGATATCAAGGCTTATGACAGATGGATCCTTGCTGAAAGTGAAGAATACTAGAAGATTGTCTATTCTTACTTTATCAATTATGCAAAGGCATTTAATTGTGCATACCATAACAAATTATGGTTAAGATTGAAATGAACTGGAATCCCAAAACACTTAATAGTGTTCATTTGAAATGTATACCTAGACCAAGAGATTGTTGTGTGAAAACTATTGTTGTTGTGTACTGTTGAGTCGGAACCAACCTAGATCTGACACTGCAGTTGATCAAACAGGAGACAGTCCATCCTTCTTCTGCAGAGCAGCTGGTGGACTCCAACCATGTTCCCTTGTGATTTCAACACAGCTTGTTACCACTAGGCCACCAGATAAATTAGAAAAATGTGCACCAAGGTTGTATCTTCTCTCCATACCTGTTCAATCAGTATGCTGAACAAATTATTCAAGAAACTAAACTCTGTGAAGAAGATTGTGACATCGGCATTGGAGAAAGACTCATCAATAATCTTTGTTATGCAAATTATACAACCTTCCTTGCTGAAAGTAAGAATTAAAGCACTTGCTGAAAAAGATCAAGCACTGCAGCCTTCCACACAGAGTGAATCTCAAGGTCAAGAAAATGAAAAAATCTTACTACTGGACTTATAGGTAATAGCATCCTAGATGAAGAAAAAAAATGACGTTTTCCACTATTTTGTCTTACTTGTATTCACAATCAACACCCTTAGCATTAGCAGTCAGTAGATTAGGAAAAGTATTGCACTGGGAAAGTCTGCAGTCAGGGACCTTTCCAAATTATTGAGGAGAAATAATGTCAGTTTGAGGACTAGAGAGGAGAGCCTGCTTGTACTACTGACCAGTGAGTGGGGATTGCTTGTGTTGATCCTGATCTCATGTGCCAACCTGGAGGATTGTGTTGGGGGTTACCCAAAGCACATACATCACAAGAGAGTAGAGAGGATATAAATTGTGAGCTTAAATTGCTCCTTGTTCTCTAAGCTCCTAAAACAAAAGCCTAACTTTTAAAATTTTCTTTCCTAACATTCATTTGGGATCACATACCAAATTACAAGGAAGTAGAGAGGAAATTAGTGGACAGAGTGACTGGTGACCTGAGCCATCATACCAGGGTTGGTTGAGGAGAGGGAGAACAGAGGTTCTGGCAGGGAAGGGAGAGGGAATGGAGAGGAATGGTAGTAGTGTGGGAGGATGAGACCATGATACATGCTCCG
>NW_006400066.1:433823-440233 GCF_000299155.1 Elephantulus edwardii | reverse complement strand
TAGTACTGGTAATCACAAAGGAAGAGGAACAGTTGTAAACAGATGCAAGTGATTGAAACATGAAATGTGAGAAGTATGAACATAGGAAAATTGGACATTATTAAGGAAGAAATGGAATGCATAAATATTGGCATTGGTGAATTGAGATGGATTGGAATGGGACATTTTGAGTCAATCATATAATCTACTATGTCAGAAACACAAAGATGAGGAAAATGGGGCTGCAGTCATAGGTAAAAGGACCATTTCCATAACCATTTGGAAATAAAATAATATGAGGATTATGTACATACACATTTACATACAAGGAAGATCTATTAATAACAACTATCATTCAAATACATGCACCAACAACCAGAGCAAAATAGGGAGAAATAGATTATTTCTATCAACTTTAGCAATCAAAAAATAGATAAAATATGAAACTAAGATACATTAATAATAGTGGGTTACTGGAATGTAAAACTTGTGAACAGGGTAGAAGGATCAGTAGTTAAAAAACATGAACTTGATGACAGAACTAATATGGAGATAAAATGTTATAATTTTTTATAATCAAGGATTTATTCATCACAAATACCTTTTATGAGAAACACAAGAACTATACACATGGTCTTCACCTGATAATCTATACAGAAATCAGATTGATTACATCTATGAAAATAATCACTGGAGAAGCTCAATATCAGCTATGAAAAACAGAACAGGTTTTGATTATGGAACAGGCCATCAAGTACTCATATGCAAGTTCAAGCTGAAGTTAAAGAAAATGGAATAAAATCAGTAAGAACCAAAAATCAACTTTATCCCACTTAAATATAAAAACCATCTCAAGAATAGGTTTGAAGCCTTGAACACTAATGAACAAAGATCAGATGAACTGTGGGAGGATATCAAGAAAATTATCCAGGAAGAATGCAAAACGTCATTATAAAGATAGAGGGGGATCAGGGGAAGACCTAGATGGTTGTCGGAAGATACTCTGAATTTTGCACTGGAGGGCCAAGAAGCCAAAGCAAAGGGAAGAAGGAGCCAAATAGAAGATATCAAAGCTTGGTAAGACAAAGCAAAGTATTATACTAAAATGTACAAAAGTTGGAGTCTGAAAATCAAAATGAAAAACTTGTTCGGCATTGCTTAAGGTGAAGGAACTGAAGAGCAAATTCAAGTCTCAAGTTACAACACTTGAGGATGCTATGAGCAGAGCATTGAATGAGCCAGGAAGCATCAAAAGAAGCTGGAAGAAGTACACAGAGACACTGTACCAAAAAGAGTTGGCTAACACAGAAGAATTAAATGAAACAATGTATGCTCAAGAGGCAATGGTGATGAAAAAGGAAGTTCAAGCTGCTCTGAATGAATTGGCAAACTACCCCAGGAATTGATGTCATACCACTTGACATATTTCAACAAACAGATGCAGATTTGGATGCAACATCAGGCTGTGCCAGGAAGCGTGGAGAATAACTACGTTGCCAACTGACTGGAAGAGAATTATATTTATTTCCATTCCCAAAGAGATGATCCAACAGTGTGGAAATTATCAAACAATAGCAGTTAAACCACGAACAAGCAAAATCCTGCTGAAGAGTATTAAAAAATAGTTGGAACAGTGTATCAAGAGTGTATCAACAGAGAACTGCCAGACGTGCAAGCTGGGTTTAGAAAAATCCATGGCATGAGGGATATAATAGCCAGTGTCAGAAGGATCTTGGATGAAAGCAGAGAGTACCAGAAGAAGGTCTATATGGATTTCATTGACTATGCAAAGGCATTTTGTAGCACAATATATTGTAGCTAACCTTGAGAAGAATGAGAGTCCAAGAACTCCTAATTGTGCTCCTGTATTTGGACTGGGAAGCAGTCATCAGAACAGAGGAAAGAAACACCACATGGTTCAAAATAAAATAATAGAAAAAAAGAATGTGTCAAGATCCATCCATTTCCAATCTCCATACCATTTCAATCTATATGCAGAACAGATCATTCAGGATACTGGACATTATGAGGAAAAATGTGACATCAGAATTGGATGAAGATTCATCAACGACCTGCAATATGCAGATGGTGCATCGTTCCTTGCTAAAACTGAAGAGAACCTAAAGCTTTTGCTGAAGAACTTCAAGGACTGCAGTCTCAAATATGAATTGCAGCTCAATATCAAGAAAACAGTTTGTCACCACCTGGGCCAATTGGCAGCACCATGATGATGGAGAAGAGATTGAGATTTCAGTTTACTTGGATCCACAATCAACACTCTTGGCACCAGCAGTCCGGAAATAAAAAAGATTAATTACATTAGGAAAGTCAGCTGTCATTGTCTTCCAGCAGAATGCTGAAGAGCAACAATATAAGCCTAGAAGAGATCAAGTGCACCTGATTTAAGCTATGGTCCTCACAATTACTTGCTATGCATCAGAGAGCTGGACAGTGAATAAGAATGATAGAATAATTGATGCCTTTAAGTTGCGATACTGTAGAAGAGTATTGTACATGCCATATACTGCCAAGAGAACAAGCAAGTCTGTTCTGGAGGCAAGAAATTTGAAACTCCATCTCACATGATTTGGGCATGATCCCAGTTGTGACAAATCCTTGAAGAATGATATTATGTGTGAAAGGATGGAAAGGCAATGCAAAAGAGGAAGATATGGGATGAGATGGATTCACACAGGAACTGAGGTTAGAGGGTTTGTGTGTTGGAGACACATAGAGTTCAGAAGTTTTGTGCATAGGGTTGCATGATGACATGTAACAACAACAATAACTTGGAAAATGTGCAGTTAGAGACCTTTCCAAATAATTGAGTAGCAATAATATCAGTTTGAGGACTAAGGTGCACTTGATTCTGTCCACAGTCTTCAGTCATTTGCTATGAATCTGTGAGCTGAACAGTAGATTAGAATGATAGAAGAATAAGGACACCAGAGCCTTTACTCGTCCTAAATCAGGTCTGTATTATGAGACCCAGTTGTGTCCAAAGAAGACAAATTGTTGGTGGTGGCCTAGTGGGTAGGAAGTTGTGCTGCTAACCTAAAGTAGCATCTTCCTAGTGCTTAAAATCCACCAGTGGCTCTGTGGTGAAAAGATGGGTAATCACCTTCTACGTGCTTTGCAGACTCTGAAAACATGCTATGAGTTATTTCCAAGTAGACAGTAATAAGTTTATTCAAACTAGCTAGCAATGAGTTTAAGAACTGAGTTTATTGTTATTAGGTTATTAGCCCAGTCAGCTGCAACTCTAAGCAAACTTATGAACAAAATAATGAAATACTGCTTGATCAAACACCATATTTACAATCTTTGATGTGCTTTAGGCACTATGTGAATGCATCTTCTCAAGGATTTTCTCCTTGTCACTGACCTACTTTTCTAAACATGGTGTGTTTCTCCAGTGACTGACTCCTCTTGATGATGTGTCCCAAATAAATGACATGAAATCACATTGCTTCTAAGGTGCATTCTGACTACACCTTTAAAAAAAATATTCAGTCACTCATATTCATTTTATTTAAAACAATAATTACCATTTTATAATGTAGCTACTCTTTTCCCAAAGCATATTTTTTGTCATTTTGACTGGCCATAGTATATGCTATATTCTTTGCCAACACTATGATTCAAAAGTATCAATTCTTCTTTGATATTCCCAACACACTATCCAACTTTCACATGCATATGAGGTGACTGGAAATTTTATAACTGTGTCAGACACACCTTAGTGCTCAAAGTGAAATCTTTCCTTTTACTTCTTAAAGAAGTCCTTTGCAACAGATTTGTGCGTAGCTGAATAGATATGGAGGAAGGATACAACCCAAACATATAACTTTTCTGATTTTAAACATTTTCTATATTCAAACAACTACTTCTTGGTCTAAGTATAGATTTCACAATTAAATGTTCTGGGATTCCCATTCTTTCCAATGTTAGTCATAATTTGTTGTGATCCACACACAAATAGATATTCTGCCTTTTCAGCTTTCAGCCAGTATCCATCTTACATCAGCAATCATATTTCTAGTGTCATTACCTCTTTTAAAATTAGTTTGGACTCTGGTAGTTCCCTGTCAATTTACTGTTCTAATAATTTTGAATACTCTTCAATAATATCTTCTTTGCCTAAGATAATAATGATATTTTGGGGTAACTTCCACATTCTGTTGGATCACCTTTCTTGGGAACAGGAACAAATATGGATCTCTTTGAGTCAGTTGGCCATGTAGCTGTGTTTCAAATTTGCTAGAATAAGCTGGTGAGCACATCTAGGGCACTATCTGTTGAAACATGTCAGTTGCTACTCCATAGATTCCTGTTACCTTGCTTTTCCCAATGCCTTCAATGTAGCTTGAACTTCATCTTTCATTACTGTTTATTCTTGTTCATATTGTACTTCCTGAAATTTTTCGGTGTTAACTAATTCTTTCTACAGTGATTTTCTGTATTCCTTCTATCTTCTTAAGATGTTTTCTGGATCATTCAAGATTATGCCCATTGCATTTTTCAGCATTGCAACTCAAGGTTTGAATATGTTTTTCAATTATTTTAGCTTGAGCAATGTTGAATGAATTCTTCCCTTCTTATTCTCTGACTCCAGCTTTTTGCATATTTCATTATAATATTTTGCTTTGTCTTCTCTAGCTGCCCTTTGAAATCTTCAGTTCAGTTCTTTTATTTTGTATCTCTTCCTTTTGTTGTGAGTTCTTGACAGTCTAATGCAATCTTCATAGTATCTTCTGACCCCTATTATGTTTTTTCCCCTCCTCCTTCTATGTAATGATTTTTGCTCTCTTCAGGAATAATATATTTAATTTCCTTCTACAGTTCCTCTGGTCTTCAAATAATGTCTTCATTCAATGTCTCAAATACTTTTGAGATGGTTTTCAAATACAACTGAGATAACCAAAAGTCATTTTTTGTTCCTATGGACTACTTTTAATTTTCTTCAGCTTCAGTTTGAATTTGCACATGATTAATTGATTGTTCCACAACTGGCATCTGATCTGATTTTAACTGCAGATATTGTGCTTCTCCAATAATTCTTTCCTTAAATATAGTTAATCTGAATCCTGTGTCATCCATACAGTGTTTTACAAAATTGTTGTTTCATACTACCACATAATATTCCACTGTGTGACTGGTGTGTATATTTTTATGGTAATTGTATTAAGTGTTCCTTGTGTCGATATGAATATTATCTTATCACTAACAGATATAACTAACCTAACTCTTAACTAAATAAAAAATGACCAAACAGTTTACACTGACTGTCAATTAAAACAATCTATCTTCTAGAATCCAACCACTTCACACTGGAGGTTCCAAACTTGAAACAAAGATTCTTCCCCATGGGCCAATAGGCAACATCATAAGGGATGAAGAAGAGATTGAATTTGTCAACAACTTTATATTACTTGGATCCACAGTTAACTTGCGGTACCAGCAGTCAGGAAATAAGGAAAAACATTGCACTGGGAAAGTCTGCACTTAGGAACCTTTCCAAATTATTGAGAAATAATGATGTCAGTTTGAGCATTAAGGTGCATCTGATTCAGGCCATGATCTTTCTGTTCACTTGCTATGCTCCTGAGAGCTAGACAATGAACAAGGATAACAGAGGAAGAATTGATACCTTTGAGCTGTGCTGTTGGAGAGGAGCACTGAACATCCCATGGACAGCCAAAATAAAAAACAAGTATGTTTTGGAAAAGGTGCAGCCAGAGTGCTCTTTGGAGTCAGGAATGATGAGGCTTCACTTCACATACTTTGGGCATATTGCTAGGAAGGGCTAGTCCTTAGAGATGGACATGATGCTTGGGAAGGGTGTATAGAGTTGGCAAAGAAGAGGAAGACCTTTGACCAGGTGGATTGACATGGTAACAGTCACAATGGGCTGTAGTTTATCAGGAAATGTGAAGATGGCACAGAATAGGACAGTGTTCAAATCTGTTGTTGTTCATAGGGTCTTTATGAGTTGTACTCAACTTGATGGCGTCTAACAACAACAATAACAATATCTATATAGGGAGCTCTAGTGGCCTAGAAATAAGAAGGTGCACTGCACTACACGCCCAAAGGTTTGCAGTTTGAATCCACCAGCTACTTCCCAGAAGAAGAATGGGCAATCTCCTCTAGTTCAATTAACTGCCTCTGAAATCCACTAGAGGACCAGTGATGCGTTGGTTCCTACTCAATATACAACAACAATAGGTATACATGCAAATATGTAAATGGAATGTGTGTGTGTGCACACACACACACTCCATAAGATTGTCCTATTAAAAGTGAACAGTGGCCCCTGCACTTAAGTTCACAAATGCCATTTTTTTTATTGTTATTAAATTTTATTAGTTTTAATGAACATTTACAGGGATTTTGGGTTTTCATTCCTTCATTGCTGCACCATTCTCTCT
>NW_006400066.1:427195-432611 GCF_000299155.1 Elephantulus edwardii | reverse complement strand
GGACCTGGGGGAGGGTTTGTAAAACAAATGCCATTTTTTGATGTGTTTCATTTAATTTTTTTACCACTTGCAATTTTTCTAGATTCATACTTAATATACTATTATTAATGGAGTTTGAAGCTTTTTATCCTCCTTTCAAATTGTGCTGCATGAGCTAATAAAGGTTTCTCACCAGCTAAAAGCTTTATTCCACACACATCACTTAGGTAGATTCTACTTTGAGGGCTCTTCAACAGCAATATTTTGTGTGCCTCCAATTTGAAGGGCTTATATTCTGAACTTTATCAAATGATGTTCTGTTGTTACTCTTAGATTTTAAACAGCCAGTTGTTTCAGAAAAAGATAGCTGTTCTGCTTCGTAATCTACTTTAATCTGTAAATTGAGCTGAAATTCGCCATGGGTGATTCTCCTGGTATTTGTAATATCAGTGCTATAAAGTCCAGCATCACAGCAACATGCAGAAAAATGGACATATCAGTGACAGAGAAGGACAAACTGCTCAGTATTATTTGGTGGTAAACACCAGAGTCCTTTTAAAATAATGCTCATTTTCACTAATATTGAATGGAAAGTCTATAATAAACTGGATAGTATTTTGCCCTATTTCTTTGATTTTTTTGTTTCTTTGATTTGTCTTTTTATTCTTAAACCAGTTTTGTATGGGTTATTCTTAAGGCTAATGTAAATTATGTGCACCAACCAGCAGAGCCAAAAGTAGGAAGTAGATGATTTCTACTAACTTCTGCAGTCAGAAATTGATAGAGCATGCAACCAAAATCCATTAATAATAATGACTGACTGAAATGCAAAAATTTGAAACAAAGAAGAAGGGCTAGGAATCAGAAAACATGGGCTTTGTGACAGAAATGAAGCTGAAGAGAGAAACATAAATAAAGGTCTACACAGGAATCAGATTGATGGAATGCCAATTGATGTATTTCTACAACAGACATTGCCCTGAAAATGCGCACCAGACTGACTGTAAGAAATCTGGAGGACAGTTACCTGGCCGACTGATTGGAAAAGACCCATACTTATTCCCATAGCAAAAGAAAAAAAAAAGGTGATCTGACAGAGTCGCCTTTGTATTAGAGTCATAGTATACTAAACAATATCCCTAATGTATACAAACAAGATTCTGCTAAAGATTATTTTTAAAATGACTGGAACAGTACATTGACAGAGAACTACCAAAAATACAACCTGGGTTTAGAAGATGCTGTGACACTAGGAAGATTATGTTAGATGGATCTTGGCTGAGAGCAGATAATGCCAGAAAAATGTCTATTGGTGTTTCATTGGCTAGGCAAAGGCATTTGACTGTATTTATCATAACAAATTGAGGCTAGCATTGAGAAAAATGAGAATTCCAGAACAACTGATTGTGTTCATGTAAAACCTATACTTGGACCAGGAAGAAGTGGTCAAAAAAGAGCAAGGAAACACCGCATGATTCAAAATCAGGAATGGAATGTTTCAGGGTTGCATTGCTGTCTTCATAACTTTTCAATGTATATGCAGAACAAATTATTCAAGAGGCTGGACTTTATGAGGAGGAATATAACATCAGAGTTGGAGGAAGACTCATTAATGATTAGATTATGCAGATGACATGCAGAAACTGAGGAGGGCTTGAAGCTTTGCTAAGACTGCAAAAGACTGAAGTCTTTGTTATGGATTGAAGCTCAGATTAAGTACAAAATTATTAGTAAGTTTAAGCCACTTGTCCAATAACAGCTAGTTATTGGTGAGATCTAGGTTAATTTCCTTCATCTGTCTCTCTCTCTCTCTCTCACACACACACACATTTTTAAGAATGAATCCTAATTCTTTCTCTTATACATTATATTTCATTCATTTGTATTTTGTGTGAGTTTTGTCTTCCTTTACAATTACCTCATCAACAACAACTTCTGTGGAAGTATATTAGCCCCTTACTTCACACTTGATGCTTTAATATTCTTTTCTTAGATGGTAAATTGCTGTTTTGCTCTTCTCTACTCTGAGGAAGCAAGCAAGTCTCTTTTGTTGAAGGTATCTCTGTTCAGCATGTAGATCTGAGCATCTGCATCCACTAGCACCGTCCCTTCCAGAACAAGCCATTAGGTAATAGCTCTAATCAACTCTAGTTCAGAGCATGGATCATCTGCTCTTCTTCTGATTGGGTTCTGGTCAACTTATCCCCTGCCACGTGTGGCTAGGTTTAAATGGATATCAGCGGCTCTGGAGTCCATAGTTCTCCCTTTATTCCAGATTTCTTGTTCTCCTCACTCAGCCCCAGGCCCTACATGAGGCCTAGAGCAGTCAGCATGCCAGGAATAGTCACAATTCTCCTGGCTCCTCAAGCCAACAACTCTTCCCTATTCATCAATGAATCTATCCGTGGTAGGTGGGCAGTGCTGAAGGAACACGTCTAAGTTCACCCTGTTTCTTCGTTGTTGTAAACAATAATATATACGTTTGGTTCTATGTAGCATGCTATAGATAAAAGATTGCATAGAACACAAAATAGATAAAGGAAATTCAAGGTAAATAAATTATTGCAGTAAATCAAACATACAGACCAAAAAAATAAAGGATGGAAGAGGGAGAGGTGGAAAAAGGGGAAGTTATGAAATAAACAGAATAGTGGAGAGGATCAGTGGGGTCGTGAGTGAATAGTATGATAATACTATGATAAAAGTAGTTACTTGTATGA
Source organism: Elephantulus edwardii (assembly GCF_000299155.1). Taxonomy (NCBI): domain Eukaryota; kingdom Metazoa; phylum Chordata; class Mammalia; order Macroscelidea; family Macroscelididae; genus Elephantulus; species Elephantulus edwardii. The sequence goes on along the minus strand of NW_006400066.1, from coordinate 429,912 downwards.
CGTACAGTGTGTATGAGGGATTGTGTGGATCACAAAATATGTGGATAAAGTGTGGTGTGTAAGGGCGGTTATAAGCAAATAAATTTTAAAAATGAAGGAGGAGAATAAAAAAAATGGGTATTATTGTCATGACAGGAGTCCAGAATGAAGGCTGCACAGTAGAGTGCACTTGGGGGCATGTATTGTATAACAATGAAAGAGTTTGACTTTTACTTTTCAAGGAGAAGAGTGAAGGGTGGGGGGAAGGAGAGGCAGGGAGAAAAGTGCAACAATGAATGACTGGAAACCCTAAGTTGCTGTAAATTTTCATTAAAATAAATTAAAAAAAGAATGTAAATTGTACCACATATAAGTACAGAGATTATCTGGAAAAAATAGATTAAGTTCTTTCTGATAGGTAAATGTTGATGTATGTATTTAACAAATAAAGTGTGTTGTGAGTAGCAAAAAGAAAAGAAATGAACACTGGATAGTGTAATTTTAAAAAGTGACCAGGGCTGATAGAGAATTCATGCCTTTGAGCTGTGCTGCTGGAGAAGAGTGTTGAACATACCATGGACTGCTAGGAGAACAAACAGGTTTGTCCTGGAGAGGGTGAAGTCAGAATGCATCTTGGAGTCAAGGATTCTGAAGCTGCGTCTGACATACTTTGGGCATGTTGCAAGGAAGGACTGGGCGTTGGAGAGGGACATCATGTTTGGGAGAGTGGAGGGATGGCGCAGGAGAGGAAGACCCTCGATATAAGATGGATTGATTCTGTGATTGGGGTGGTGAGAATGAGTGTGTCAGAGACGGCGAGTTTAACACAGAATAGAGCAGCGTTTAGGGTTCTTGTACATAGGGTCGCTATGAGTCGCAAGCGACTCGATGGCACATAACAACAACAATTCCGTCTTTGGCCAATTCTTAATTTGGAGCACTAGAAGGGAACATTTGTCCTGGAGATAAGCTTATTAAAAGCAGAATCTAATAGTGGGAGTTAGGGCATGGTCAAGGGGAAAGATTGAGTCCTACACAGTATCCTGACGAGATATGCCTATCAATGTGTGGAAGACATTGGCCTGTTGATGGAAGAGATACGCATTTACAAGAAGGACAAACAGGAAAGAAGAGGAAGAAAATGAAAAAGGAAACAAAGAGACTGTTTTCTTATAACTGGAACAAGTTGTTTAGCGTCTGAAGCAGGTTAAAGTCGGCACTCAGCAGACTCCTCCTCCAAGATTTGTGGATGGAGTAACCCTGTAGAGGTGCTTTTGTTTGTTTTGTATGTGGCTATTATTCCTATCAATTCTTCAGGTTAGTCTTAATGTCATCAGATATACCACTATTATTTTATTTGTATTTCTTGTTTTGTTTTACATCTTATTTTGTTACTTTATGGCTATTAAAAAATTATTAAAAAGGTTCTTAGTTTTTTCTATTACTGGAACAATTTACTGCCATGGCTTTATAACTTCTGTAAAATAAGTAGCAATGTATTCTTTCTCTTTATATCCTTGGAAAGAATTTATATGCTACGGGAATTATCAGAGAACTCAATTTGAAAGCTCTTTTTCATCAGTCATTTGGCCTTTTGCTCTAATTTTAGAGGACAGTGTTTAACACATGGAAGATTCTGCTTCTCCCTCAGTTATTATCAAGCTAATTCTTGAGTGGTGCAAATAGCTAATGTATTTGTCTACTAACCAAAATATTGGCATCTTGAGTATAACTTGAAAATACTTGGTAATCGACTGTCAAAAAATCAGTCAACGAAATTCTATGGAGCTGAGTTGTACTCTCATGTTCAAGAAATATTATCATAAGACAACATCAATCTATAACCAATGTTTTGGGGACTCGGTTTATGGTTATTGTATTAGTCATAGTAAGTCTCTCAATGTAACCCTACAGAATTATTCTATTACAATTTAAAATATAAAATATATAAAAACTCATTCTAATTTATAATGCTGTCGATTGCATTTGTTTTCTTTATAAAACTTGTATTTGCATTATTTTATCTTAACTTTTATTTTACTGTAGTTGTTAAAAACACATACCACAGCACCTATCAGTTCAATTATCCAGTCATTTTGTGACTAAATTATTTGACTCAACAAATTGTGTTTGTGTAGTGTTTCACTAGTTCTTTATTGTTTTCTCTATACATTTGTTGATGGGCATTTTGGCTGCTTTAATCTTCTTATTGTGAATAATGCTTCAATAAGCATAGATATAAACATCTCTTTGTGTCTCAGCTCTGTTTTCCTTAGGTTATATTCCTGGTAGTGGAATAACTGGTTCAGATGGGATGTTTATCTTCAGTTTTGTGAGGAAATACCTTCCATTGTGGTTGTACCATTTTACATTCTCACCAGCAGTACCTGAAAGTACCAAACTCCATGTCCTCACAAATATGTGTTCTTTGTGCTTCTGTTCAAGTTTCCTCTTGTAGGGGCAGAGGATATCTAATCATTGAGGTTACTTGCATTTCTATAGTAGCTGAGTGTATTAATCACACTTCTTCTGTGTGATTGGTTAACTGCTTCAGAAAACCCACTGGAGGGTCAGCTATGTTTCAGTTCCGACTTTATGGTACAACAACAGGAACAATAATAGCGAGTTATTTTGAGCATTTTTTCTTTTTTTAAACTTTATTTTATTAATTTTAATGAACATTTACAAAGATTTGGGATTTTTATTCATTCATTGTTGCACTTTTTTCTTTACCCCCC
>NW_006400066.1:424373-426502 GCF_000299155.1 Elephantulus edwardii | reverse complement strand
TAAAAAAGAAATACGTTTATATATGTGATTAGGTATTATTGTCATGACAGGAGCTCAGAAAAAAAGCTGCATATTGGAGTGGACTTGGGGGGAGTGATTGTATAACAATGAAAGAATTTTTATTTTACTTTTCAAAGAGAAGAGCAGACTGGGGGAGATGGGTGGGCAGGGAGAAAAGTGCAACAGTGAATGAATGGAAATCCAAAATCTCTGTAAATTTTCATTAAAATGAGTGATAATAATAAAAAAATAAAGATGGACTAGCTCAGTCACTGGAGTAAAAGGGATAGGTGTATCAGAGACAATGAAGTTGGGTCAGATTAAAGTAAGTTTCAGTGCAGTTGTACACAGGGTCGCTATTTAATGGCACATAACAATATTGGACTTCTGATTTTTGCCCAATCAGAAAACCTTTGATTCACATATCATGAATCCCAATTATGTGTTACACAGATTTAAATTCTCAAAGCATATATTTATTAAATTAAATAGTTATCTATAGAAGTTGCCAGTGTTTTGTTAATCTCATTTTCCCTATATTTAACAAAAGAAATAAAATAATTTTAAAATAGTTGTTGACTTCATTTTCATATAAAACATATACCACATTTCATAAATCTGAAAATCAAATTATATTGCTCCCCATTTGTAATGAAAAAAACTAATAATTAAGATATTAATTATAGAAAATCTGTGATGATGAAACTATTGCAACTAAAAGATTTACAGAATATGAATCAGTGAGTGTGGTTAGATCTTCTTTGTTAGGTTGGTAGAATAACTACTGACCTCCATCTTCAAGTCATACAATTACTGGCAATGACTTTAAGTGTTTTTAAAATGATTAATAACTACATCACCAAGGGTAATTCCTCTAACTAGAGATTTATGTGAGAGTTACTATGTCAGAAATACAAGGCAAATGCTTCACTGAAGACATGATGCTTAGGTGAAGAATATCAGACTTTAGGTTATATTGATGATCCACATAGCCCTGTAAAGAGTGACAGAGTTAAATTTATAGTATTATTTTTTGTTGTTATTGTTAAATTTATAGTTCTGCTTAAGGGTTGCAAATGAAGTACAAGCCTACATTCTCTTCACCTTCTTCCCCTGGGCCTCATAATTATTATCATTTCTATTTTTTTATCAAGCCTCTCTGATTTGAGAGCTCTGGTTGTGTTGCTGTCTCAAAGACTCACCTCCGTATATTGGAGTCCATCAATTATGCTTTGGGGAATGATGAGAATCTATGTCCTTTGTTCAAAAGGTAGTGTATTATAGTAACTTCTGCTTTACTATGATCTAGAAGATATTTATTTATGTCTTTCAGTATAATCTTAATTTTTATGTCACTAATTATACTTATATCAAGCCACTCCTACCAAATTCTTACATTCACTCATCTTTTGAAGATGCATATCACTCAAAAACCTTTGACTGTCCCTGAAGTTTAGCTCAAACTCCCTAGCTGAGCATTCAACATCATCCATAGTCAGACTCCTCCAAGATTCTGATTTCTCCTACAGTCTTTTTTTCTTAGATGTCTGTTCAGTCAAATGCATCCTTTGCTCTTCCTGGCACATATTTTAACTTGGCTGAAATATGAAATGTATTTCTATCTATTTAAAAATATTTTTTTGTGTAAAAATATCTAATAAAAGTTAGATTTTTCTTAAATATATTGTGAGGAAAAAATCCATTTCTCTGTGCAAATATTTATGGAGATTCCTTTTTTTTTAACTTTAGTATTATATTATGTTTTTGTTGTTGTGTACACTTGAGTCGGAATGGACCCATAGCTGACCCTTCGAAGGGTTTTCAGAGACAGTTATCTGCATGGGAGGAGCTTGCTTATCTTTCTCTTGCAGAGCATCTGGTGTATTTGAATCATGTGCCTTTGAGATTGAAGTGTAGTTTCTTGCCACAAGTCCACTAGAGCTCCCATATTCTTGCCTTTTAAACATATTCTTGCTTTTTAAATTACAAAGACAAGGAATAAGACATTATTTATTGTACATCATAAAAAAGTAATAAAAATTAAATGGCAACTAATTTTTGTATCATTTTATCAATAGGTACATTTATTTTTCTTTATGAATAAGAAAAAAAAGACTTTTCTGTAAGAT
>NW_006400066.1:420520-424273 GCF_000299155.1 Elephantulus edwardii | reverse complement strand
ATATACATTATTATATATTATACCATATATTTGGAAGCAGGAGTGGCATCCACTTCCTAAACAACATACCTCTGGAAACTCTATGAACTTTGATAAATTTTGACAGTTACAGAAAAGCTTCAGGTCTTTTGTTCATAAGGTCACTATAAGTCATGCTCAACTTGAAGACAATCAACAATAACAATTATATATACACCATCAATATATACACCATCAATAACAATTATATATACATGATGTAATTAATTCTATTATAGCTTAAATAAATCAATATTTAGAAGCCTGATATGGCTAATTTTCAAATCTGATTAATCAAATTTTAATATTTTATTCTTTCATCTAATTAATTCCTTATTTATGTTTCTTCAGTACAATAAAATTATCATTTCATGTTGTGTTTCAATATCTACAAATGTGAGTCTGAATCTATTTGCTCTTCACTCTATACTTACCTTAGGTGACTTGTTTCCTCATCAGTTTAGTAATTGTTCTCCTAGTGGTTTGAACTTCTATTTATTGGAACTTTCTCTGTGGGAGTTCTAGAGTTTGCATATGTTTTTCCTAGGTCTCTTGACTATAACTCCAGAGAGCTTACATGGCTTAGTTGTAAGGAGATGTGCTACCAACCCAGACACAAGCAGTTGGTGTCCGCCAGCTTCTTCACAGAGGAAAGATGAACAGTCTCCTTTCAAGTGATTAACTGCCTTTGAAAACCTGCTGCAGAGTCAGTCATGGATCTGTTCCAACTCGATAATCCACAACAACTAGACTGATTGTATACGAATTATAGTAGTGCAGTCTGTATAGTTCTATGCTAACTCAGAGGAGGAGACTCTCTGGGAGTTGAAATCCACCAGCTGCTTTGTGGTAGAAATATAAGTAATCTGTAAAACTTATAACATCATGCAAATGTTCTGGAGGCTTTGACCTCTGAGTTAAGAGTCAGTTCTGACTCCATGCAATGAGTCAAATAGAAGCTTCTAGAAGAACCTTGACTTGGAGTGATTTTAAATTATTTTCTGAGGTCAGAATGGGGTTTGTTTCAGGTACACACAATTATCTTGTTTTGTCTCCCATCCCCAAAGTCTCAGTTGTACACACAGTTTTAAGGTCACATGAGTCAGAATTTGTGATTAGAAACTCTTAGGTTAACATTTTTTTCTATTGTCATTTTCACTCAAAGTTAACGGTTTGTTGTTGTGATTATGTGCCATTGACTTGCCTGTGACTCTTAACAACCCTATGCACAATAACTCTGATTCCTGCCCTATCCTGAGACAGTTTTACTGTCTCTGACACACCTGTCCTTATTACCCCAGTCACTGTATTGTTCCATGTAATCTAAGGTTTTTATCTTCTGCCCTGTCCTTTCACTCTGCCAAACTGATGTTCTTCTCCAAAGTCTGATTCTTCCTGACAATATGCCTCAAAGTATTAGATATGGAGCCTAAAAATCTTTGCCTCCATGAGACAACTTGGTTTCACTCTCTAAAAGACCAATCTGATTGTTCTCTTGGTGATCCATGTTATGTTCAAAACTCTTCTCCAACACCACAACTAAAAGGTGTCAATTCTTCTGTCATCCTTACTCATTGTCCAGCTCTCTTATATATAGCAATTAGTTATGAAAACTATGGCCTGGAACAGGCACATCTTAGTCTTTAGACTGACATTATTGATCTTCTTTACTCTGGGGAACTCCCTGACAGCAGATTTTCCCAATGAAATTCATCTTTGGATTTCCTGACTTCTGGTGCCAAGAGTGTTAATTGTGGGCCTAAGCAAGTTGAAATTAATAACCTCAAACTCTTCTCTGTCTAGCATAAAACTGCCAATTGACTGGTGAGAATTTTTGTCTTCTTGATGATGAGATTCAATTCATATTGAAGACTATAGTCCTTGACTTTCTGCAGCAAGGGCTTCTGATTCAGTTTCAGCAAGCAATGTTGTATCATTTGCATATTGCAGATTGTTGACAGTCTTCCTCCAATCTTGATGCCACATCACTATTGAATGATGTTCAGCCTCCTGACTAAGCTGTTCCACGTATGGACAAAAGAGGTATGGAAACAGAATACATCCTGATACATTTCTTATCTGATTTTTAACCATGCACTGTTTCCCTGCTCTGTTCTGAGTACCATTCCTGGTCCAAGTATAGGTGTCCCATGAGCACAATCAAATATTCCGTGATTCTAATTCTTCTGAAGTTTAGCAACAAATTTTTGTGAGCCACATATCCAAATGACTTTGCACAGTCCATGAAACACAGATAGACATTCTTCTGGTACTCTTTACTTTGAACCAAGATCCATCTGATATTATAAAAAGTGTCATTAGTGCCACAACTTCTTCTGAAGTCTTCTTGTATTTCTGTTAGTTTTCTCTGTCAATGTACTGTTTCCATATTTTTTTATAATATTTAGCAGGATTTTACTTGTGTGAGATATTAGTGATATTGTTCTATAATTTCCACATTCTGTTGTGTCACCTTTTTTTTTGAAATGGAAATAAATATGGATCTCTTTTTGGTTTAAAATTAAGAAAAGGATGCATAACCATATTTACTCAATCTATATACTGAGAAAATTACTCAAGAAGCTGGACTTTATGGAGAAGAAAGTGACATCAGGTTTGGGGGAAGGGTTATCAATAACCTTTGTTATGCAAATAATACAACCTTTTTTACTGAAAATGAGCAGGACTTGAAACATTTCGTACAAAGGTCAAAGACTGCAGTGTTCCATAAGGATTGCATCTCAATGACATGAAAACAAAAATTCTCACCACTGGACTGATAGACATCATCATAATAGATGAAAAAAAGATACAAATTGTCAATGGCTTCCTCTTACTTGAATCCACAATCAATACACTTGATTTTGCTAGCAATCAGGAGATCAGGAGATGTTTTGCACTGAGAAATCTGTAGTGAGGAAATCTCTCCAGATTATTAAGGAGCAATGTTGTTAGTTTGAGGACTAAAGTGAGCTTGACTCAGATTGCTATCTTTTCAATCACTAACGAAGCTGCTAATATCTGGACAATGAATAATGATGACAGAAGAATTGATACCTTTGAACTGTGGTGTTGGAGAAAAGTACTGAATATTCCATGCATAACAATCCATAAGCACAAACAGATATATCCTGGAGAAGGTCCAGTAGGATGCTCTTTGGAGGCAAACATGATTTCATCTCACACACTTTAGATTGTTCCATGGAGAATAACACCATGCTTGAAAGGTGAGGGGACTGTGAAAAAGAGGAAGATCCTCACTCAGGCTGACTGACACCATGACTACAATGATGAACTTGATTGTGAATGAGATTCTGATATTGGCACATGATAGAACAAGGTTCAAATCTGTTTTTCATAGGGTCACTATGAGTTGTACTTGACTCGATGGCACCTAACAATAATAACTAGTTCGTTGAATATTTTATATAATTAAAACACTTAGTAAATTTTATTGCAGGTTTTATGATTATGAAGAATAAAATGTGTAATCTGAGGAAAATTTAATACATTTTAAAATGATCTTTAAATATTTCACTTTATAACTTTCATAATCTGATACAAGTGATTGATAGGTACATAACATGTTTGTATGTATATATGTGTGTGTGTCTATTTATATGCTTGTTTATATTCATTCTCAGGTGGTTGTAACCAGGCTATTCCTTGGAGGCAAGGATTTTGAAGCTCCATCTGATATACTTTAGGCATGTTGTAAGGAGGGACCAGTCCTTG
>NW_006400066.1:414896-420420 GCF_000299155.1 Elephantulus edwardii | reverse complement strand
ATTCCTGTGAACTGGTTTTAATTTTTTTAGCTTCAATTTGGATATACACATGATTAACTGTTGTTCTATTCCACAATTGGAACCTACTCTGATTTTGACTGCTGATATTGCACTTCTCGAGCAATTCTTTCTTCAAATATAGTCAGTCTGATTCCTATGCAGTCCATTAGGTGAGGTTCATATGTAAAGTTGCCATTGATTTTTTTTTAAGATATTTGCTACGAGTAAGTCATTAGGTGCATAAAATTCGCTTATTCGATCTCCAGCCTCATTTCTCTCATCAAATCCATACTTACTATCATTCCTTCCTCATTTTTTTCAATTCCAGTTACCAATAATTAATAATTACCAGTCTGAGTATTTTCTTTCAAGTGTTTTGATTATATAATTAGAATTGCTGGGCCATATATACTGTTTTTCAAAGAACTGTCATAAAGTGTTCAAAAATCACTGCACCATTTGCTTTCCTGTCAACAGTGTATTAGGGTTCAGATTTCACCACACTTTTACTAATTATATATTTTCAGTGCAGATTTTAAACAAAATATTTCTTTTTACCAATCCTAATGAGCATGATCCAGACCATGGTTTTCACAATTACTTGTTATGCATCAGAGAGCTAGACAATAACTAAGGAAGACAGAAGAATTGATGCCTTTGAGTTGTCACGCTGGAGAAGAGCATTAAATATACCATGGGCTGCCAAGAGAACAAACAAGTCTTTCCTGGAGATGGTGAAACCAAATCTGTGATTTCTCCCAGAGCAGCTCTAGAAGTTAGAGAACTGGGGCTTGGGTGTAGGAGAACAGAGGACGATGCAGAAGATTTGCAACTGGTATTGGTATCTTCCTCCTGGTTTTTATTTTGCTCCAGAAGCTTTTGTTGGTTTTGACTAAGCTTCTCATATCCTGTTGTTGTTGTTAGGTGCTGTCGAGTCAAGTATGTTTCATAGCAACCCTGTGTACAAAAGACCTGAACCCTGTTCTATACTTCTCAATCCTCACACTTCCTGACACACAAAAACCCATTGCTTCAGTCACTATGTCAATCCACCTAGTTGAGGGTCTTCCTTTCCTTTGTCGACCCTTCATCTATTCAAGCATAATGTTTTTCTCCAGGGAATAGCCCCTCTTAGTAACATGCCCAAAGAATGTGAGGTGAAGCCTTACTATTCCTGCCTCAAAAGAACACTCCAGTTGCACCCTGACTAAGACATATCTGTTCCTTCTCTAGGCTGTGCATGGGATGTTCAGTGCATGGGGTTTTAAAAAATATTTCATTCAATAACTAATATATAAATGGAAAAACAACAGCTGCAGTTTCATGTTTACTTTGAGAGATTCTTTACAAGTTTTGGGACTTCATCAAATCTTTCTACTTTAGAGAGTGATATGGCTTGAATTGTTCCTCCCTAAAATAAATATTTAAATCCTTGGAAAGAGTCTTTAAAATATTCTCAGTTAGGAAAGCATGAGGTAAAAAACGACTAGGGTATATCATGTTTACTCATTCACCAAAATGCACATGCATAAGTTTTATTGAATAAATAAAACTGCTATGAAGATTGGTGTACAAATCTCTACTTATGTCACAAATCTAATTTCTTTGGGACTATTCATAGTATTGGGATAACTGGGTCATATGGAGTTGTTGTGTTCAGCTTTTGAGAAAATGCCAAACTGTCTTCCACAGTGGTAGTACCATTTTAAATCTCACCAACATTGTATGAGAGTTCCCACCTCTCCACATCCTCTCCAACATTTATTGCTTACTGTCTTACTAAACTTTGCCACCACTATTACTTGTGTGAGATAATATTTCATAGTGGTTTTGATTTGCATTTCTTTTACTGTGGTGATGGAGGTAGGTGTATCAAGACAACAAGATTGGCACAGGATAGAGCCAGGTTTAGAGCTGTTGTACATAGAGTTATTATGAGTCATAGGTGACTCGAAGGCACATTACAGCAACAATTTTGGAGCATTTTTCAACTACTACTGATTTGGAGCATATTTTTCATGTGTCTTTAGTCTACCTAATTGTCTTCGTCTGTGAAAAGTTTTCCCATGTCTTTTGCCCATGTTGTAATTGGGTTTTCAGTCTTTTTATTCTGGAGGTCTAGGAGTACTATGCAAACTTTTGTTATAAGACCCTTATCTCAGGTGCTATTGTCAAATGCTTGTTCCCAGTCAGTAGGTCTCCTTTTCACCTAGTTGGAAAAAGTTTTTGATAAGCACAGAGATTTAATCTTTAGAAAGTACAACTAGTCAATTTTATTTTCTCCAAATTAAACATTTCTGGCTTTATTTGTCAGTCTCTTGAGCTCTGATGGCCTATTGGCAAGAAGCTGCATTGCAGTCCTGAAGGCATGGGGTTTGAGGCTACCAGAAACTCCATGGGAGAAGCATAAGCAGTCTCCTCTGATGTGATTGACTGTCTCTGAAAACTATAGATCAGTTCTGACTCTGCGCGACACAACAACAAGGCCTTCTAAATTTTATTCCAGTTTGTCTCTTATGAACTTTATGATTTTGAGCATTGCTCAACACAAAAATATGTAAACAAGCCAAATGTTCAACCACAATTGAATGGATTGAGAAAGTGTGGTACACAATGGAGCACTCAGGAACAAAGATTTCATAAAATATTACATGACTTTAGAGACACTGGAGAGCATTATGCTGACTGAACTAACTCAGTCTCAGAAGGACAAATCCTGCATAAAACCATTATTGTAAAAATAGAAGGATAACTAGTAAAACATGTTTGGGAACCCACGTGGGGAAGAGATGGGAATGGATGGGTGAGAATGGATAAGGGCAAATACACAGGGTTGCACAGTTTGGTGGGTGAAGGGAAGGGGCAAGGAAATGGAAAGTATCTATTGAAAACATAGGGTAATGATGGACAAAGTCCAATGGTAATTAATTTTATAAAACATAATATATGAGGATGATTGTATAAAACACGATATGAATGAGGAAAATGTGAAGCAAATCAATAAAAAGAAAAAAATTAAAAATTCATATTTAAAAAAAGACAGCACATGACTATTTGTATTTCTTTCTTCTTTTACTAATAAACCAAATACTATTTGGAAAAAGGAACAAAAAGAAAGGAGTACACAGAGTCACTCTACCAAAAAGAATTGGCCGACACAGGAGAATTTCATGAAACAACATATGATGATGAAGGAGGAAGTTCAAGCTACTCTGAAGGAATTGGCCACAGGGGTTGACAGCATATCAATTGACATATTTCAACAGACAGATGCTGCCCTGGATGTGCTCATCAAGTTTTGTTAGGAAATCTAAAGGACAACTACCTGGTGGATGACGCAACAGAGTGTGGACATTAACAAACAATATCACTGATATCACACACAAGCAAAAATCCTACTGAGGATTTTTAAATGTGACTGGAATAGTATCTTGACAGAGAACTACAGAAACACAGACAGGATTTACAGGAAGCTGTGGAACTGGAGACATTACTGCCAATGACAGATGGATCTTGGCTGAAAGCAGAGTCCCAGAGGAGTGTCTGTCTATATTTCATTGACTATTCAAAGGTATTTGACTTTCTGGATCACAACAAATCCTGGCTAAGTTGAGAAAAATGAGAATCCCAGAAATCTTGATCGTGCTCAGGGGAAATCACACTTGGACCAGAAAGCCGTTGTCAGAACAGAGCAAGGAAACACTGCAATGGTTCAAAATCAGGAAAGAAAGACATCAGGAATGTATCCTCTCTCCATATGTTTTCAATCTCTAAGCAAAATAGATCATTTAGGAGGCTGGATTTTATGAGGAGGACTGTGACGTCATGATTGGAGGAAGACTCCTTAACATCTTGCAATATGCAAATGAAACAGCCTTCCTTTTTGAAGTGTTGGCTGCAGAAGGTCAAAGACTATAATCTGCAATATGAATTAAAGCTCAATATCAATAATACAAAAATTGTCACCTCTGGGCCAATTGGCAGCACTATAATAGATGGATAAAAGATTAAGGTTGTTAACAATATCAGTTTGCTTGGACCCACAATCGACATTTTTTTGGCTCCAGTAGTTAGGAAATCAGAAGGAAAATTGTACTGGAGAAATCTGCTGCCAGGGAGCTCTCCAAAGTGCTAAAGAGCAACAGTGTTAGTCTGGAAACTAAAGTGCACTGGATTCAGGCCATGGTTTCCTCAATTAATTGCTATGCATCAGAGAGCTGGACAATGACTAGGGATGACAAAAGAAGAATTGAAATTTTGCGTTCTGGTGCTGGAGAAGAGTATTAAACATATCATGGACCACCAGGAGAACAAAGAGGCCTGTCCTGGAGAGGGCTAGATCAGGTTGTTTCTTGGAGGCAAGGATTTTGAAATTTTATCTATAGTACTTTGGACCTGTTGCCAGGAGAGACTAATTTTTGGGGAAGAATATCATGTCATGAAAGTAAGAACTGTCAGTGAAGCAGAGAAAGACACTGGATGAAATGGATTTGACATAGTGACTATGGCAATGGGATTAGGTATATCAGAAATGGGAGGTTGGCTCAGGATAAAGTAAGGTTCAGAGTCAGTGTTCATAGGGTCACTATGAGTCATAGTTGACTTGATGTCCCATAACAACAATTACACAAAACAATGTATGATCAGTATTATGCATTAGGTAGTCACACATTATAATGAAAAAAATTTAAATATGCATATGTATTTGTGTATGTGTGAATATATATATATATATGAATATATATTCACACACACAATTATGTATGTTGTTGTTGTTAGGTGCCGTAGAGTCGTAGACAACTCATAAAGACCCTATGAACGAAAGACCAGAGCACTGTTCATAGACTTTCCAAAGGCAAATCATTTCAGAAGTGGATGGCACTTCTGCTTCCAAGCTTTTGTTAATCGGGAAGCTCCAGCAAACACTGTCCACCATGGGTAGCCATTATCACATTTGGCACATCAGTATCACAGTGTTTAGCATCATAGCAATCACAAGTTACCTCTGTATAGTAATGCACAGACTACCAGGCTCACCAATCTTGGCCACCAAGCTCCTTTAGAACACAGCTCCTGTGGATGGCTTTCAAAATAGATTCCAGCCTCATGCTGTCAACTAAAAGGTTTTTTAACTAAGTGGTATAGACTAGTGCTATACCACTTAGAAGAATATCTGACAAAACCCAATATAAACCCTAAAGGGTTTTTAATGAAGAGGCTGTATCCTCTGCCCTCACTCTCCTTAATGAATCAACTTTTCACCCTAATGTTCACCAATCTTGGCCACCACGCTCTAATATAACCAAGTTTCAAAATAGATTCTCCCAAACATGATGTTCCTCTTCAAGGACCAGTCCCTCCTTGTAACATCCCCAAAGTATGCCAGATGAAGCTTCAGAATTCTTGACTCCAAGGAGCATTCTGGCTTCACCCTCTCCAAGACAAACCTGCTTGTTCTCCTAGCAGTCCATGGTATAGTCAACATTCTTCTCCAGCATCACAACTCAAAGGCATCAATTCTCTT
>NW_006400066.1:413514-414796 GCF_000299155.1 Elephantulus edwardii | reverse complement strand
TCAGTCCATACTGAAGGCTGCAAATTAACTAGCTAACTGTATTTTCATAATCTTTCATTCTTAAATTATTCCTAGTTAGCAAAATTTTTAAATAATAAAGTAGTACAGTTTATTTTCAGGATTCTATTGAGACACGAATGGAGGATGATTTCAATACAGAGGAGGACATCTGCAATGAATATCAGGGTTTGAAGTTCACGGTGTTTTTAGGAAGAGAAAAAGACTTGTTCAATCTAAGTGTGTATGTGGATTGTGGGATGAAGAGATATTCTATAGTTTGATAGCATTTGAAGGTTTGTTTTTTTGGTGGGGTTTTTGTTTTGGGATTTTGTTGTTGTTTGTTTGTTTGTTTTTAATTCTTATAGACCTCTCCAAAGTACTGAAGAACAATGATATCAGTCCGGAGACTGGGGTGCATCTTATTCAGGCCATGATCTTTGCAATTATTTGCTATGTGTCAGAGAGCTGGACAGTGACTAGAGATGATAGAAGGAGAATTTATGTCTTTGAGCTGGGGTGCTGGAGAAGAGTATTGAATATACCATGGACGGCTAGGAGAACAAACAGGTTCATCCTGGATAGGGTGAAACAAGGCTAGGATTCTGAAACTTTGTCTGACATACTTTGGACATGTTACAAGGAAGGACAAGTTCTTGGAGAGGGATGTCCTGCTTGGAAGGGTAGAGGGACAGCCCAAGAGAGGAAGACCCTCGATGAGATAGATTGACTTAGTGACTGGGATAATGGGCTTAGGTGTGTTGGAGACAATGAGGTTGACATAGGCTAGAACAGGGTATAGGGCTGTTGTACAAAGAGTAGCTATGAATCATAAGCAACTCGATGGCACACAAAAACAACAATAATCTATATTAAAGGAGATATAGTCTAACTTAAAGGATATCTAGATCTAACTTAACGGAAAGTTTAGGGTCATTTTTTTAGGTTTGGAAGTCTTTTGCTAATGAAGTACGTGGATAAACAAGATATAGTACACAGATTTCAATTATACATTGTTGGATAAATTATTTGACATAAATGAATCATAGAATGCATTCTTTCTAGTTGATAATTAGGATAAAAACTGATGGGATGAGTTTGTTGTTTGAAAATAAAGGAATGTAAAAAAAAAAGGGAGAGTGTAAATGAATTGAAATTTTTTCATTAATTGACTGGGTAGATGTTGTTGTTGTGTGCCATCAAGTCGCTTGCGTCTCATAGTGACCCTGTGTATGACAGCCCTAAACTCTGCTCTGTCCTGTGCCAATCACACTGTCTCTGACAC
>NW_006400066.1:410670-412369 GCF_000299155.1 Elephantulus edwardii | reverse complement strand
ATGTACAATAATATTCCCTAAGGTAGATATTAAAAATACTCCAAATGTCTGAACTATTGTTACACTTCATCACTTCTCACATTAAATGTCCGTACTCTGTTTAATCTTCTCAAACTCTTCTTTTTTTTAAGTTCTACAATTTGCTAGAAGATCTCACCAAGACTTAAAAAAAAAAAAACACATCAAAAAACCACAAAAATGGTTTACATGACTGAGGGTATAGACAAGTGTATTGTATATCGAGACTGCTGCGCAATGAACAAAGATTCCTGCAGACTGAGATTGTCAGTTGCCCAGTTGTCGGTATTGACTCTTAGTTGTTGGCACAGCTGAATCAGGTTAGATGTAGTATTCCAAGTGAGCAAACACTAAGTTTCTGTGAACTTACATAGACTCTTATGACAATAAACCACATCCCTAGAAGAAATAAGGGAGGCAACTTGGGTAACACCTTCTTGTATGGTAGGGCTTGTATCCCACTCTAATCCTATTTCGTTGATACAATATATACCTCTTCCTTGAATGAGATCTTAAGAAAAAAGGCTGGAATCACAAAATGGAAGACTATGGAGAGATTATTGTTTAGGAGTCATCAATATGTCTCATAATGACACTATGAAGAACCCTTCCCTTTCCTGTGCCAAGCTCCTAATTTCTGACATACATGAGCCCATTGCTGCAGTGACAATCCATCTAGTTGAGAGTCTTCCACTCTTTTGCTGACCCTTCACCTTTCCAAGCATGATGTCTTTTTCCAAGGAATAGTTTCCTCTAGCAATGTGCCCAAAGTTATGTGAGATGAGCCTTCATCGTTGATGCCCCAAGGAGGACTCTGGTTATATTTTCTCCAAGACATTTGTTTTTTCTTTTGGTAGCACATGAATATCTCAGACTCTTCTCCAACACCACAGCTTAAAGTTATCAATTTTTCTTCTGTCATCTTTATTCATAGTCTAGCTCTCAGGAGAATAAAAAAATTATTGAAAACATCATGGCCTGAATCAGGTGCACCTTAGTCTTCAAACTGACATTAAGAGTCCTCAGGAAATTGGAGAGTGGTGATAGCAGTATCCTACTACTATCATGGTTTCATTTAAGTCTTTTTTGCAAGTCTGTTAACATTTGTGTATTTTGTGGCTCTATCATTTACTACATGTTACTGTTATTTTTGTTAGGTGCTGTTGAGCATCAGGTGTAACTCTTAGTGACACTATGAAAAACAGATCTGAGCCTTGTCTTATCCTGTGCCACCTTCATCATTTCAACAATGTATTATTTTGTGATGAAGATCAATTTCCTTTTTTTACATATTTTTTTCTTGAAAACATACTTTATTATATTATTCACAATTTTCCAAGCTTTACAATAATCAACTTCTTTCAATACCATTTATTCATGCCATATAATGAAGTACGTACCAAAATCCAGTTCCAGTGATAGAGGAAGCACTCAGCAGTGATAACACTGTTTACTATCTGGTACTTGAGCATATTTACAATCATGCATATTATTTATATGAACATCCCTGATCAAGAGGCATTGTAATAGCCTGAGCCATTATTATCAACTTTGATGTTGTTGTTGTTATATGCTGTCGAGTTGCTTGCAACTCATAGCAACCCTATGTACAACAGCCCTGAACCCTGCTCTATCCTGTGCCAATCAAACTGCCTCTGACACACCCATCCCGATTACCCCA
>NW_006400066.1:393216-409230 GCF_000299155.1 Elephantulus edwardii | reverse complement strand
ATCAATTTCTTTCTAGACATCCTCCAAAGTGCCAGGAAGAGCTAAACGATAAAACTTAATTATCTTGTAATACCTGGGTAGCTGAAGAAAATCCTTT
Source organism: Elephantulus edwardii (assembly GCF_000299155.1). NCBI lineage: Eukaryota > Metazoa > Chordata > Mammalia > Macroscelidea > Macroscelididae > Elephantulus > Elephantulus edwardii. Next base: position 409,133 of record NW_006400066.1, on the reverse strand, counting down.
TTCATTGCCTGACTATTGCTAAGTGATGCTGGTGGTTTTCTTCAAAGCTTTTACTGCATCTTTTGGCCCATTCTGGAAAGTGCTGATTATGTTGCAGATGTGTGTAAACTGGCCCCAGTCTTCAGTTTGAACTCCAGTGAATGTAGCCTTTTTCTGTGAGATGGTCCGTGGACATTTCACATGGGTCCTGGGGTTCTTCCCAAATGATATGGACCCACTGCTTGCTAGCATCCACTGCTAATCCACTCTAAACTACACCTGCAGTGTGGTCAAGTAACTCCACTCTTTGATTTCCAGTCTATCTTTTATTTTCGCAGGTGCATCTTCTTGTAGACAGCATATTGATGAGTTTTGAGTTTTAATCCATTTTGCTGTTCATTTTCTCTACTAGTGCATTTAAACCATTCAAATTCAGTGTGTTTATTGAGGAGGGAGCTCTGGTAGCCTAGTGGCAAGAAGCTGCACTGCAATCCCAGAGGCATGCAGTTTGAATCCATCACAGGGAAGGATGGGAAATCTCTTCCTGTGCAATTAACTATCTCTGAAAAATTGCTGCAGGTTTTATTGCTGTCATTTGCTTGGCTATTTTTTTGTGTTGTTGCTGTTCACTTTGATCCATCCACTTTTCTGTGGTGCCTTTGCCTTGTTTTCACAAAGCCCCTTAGTTTCTGCTTTTCCGAAATTGTCCTGATCTCTTCATTATATCTGGTAGACAATTTTGATGAGTACAGCATTTAGGTTGGCAATTGTTTTCTTTGAATGTATGTGTAATTCTGCCTGTCTTCCTGCTCATATGGTTTCTACTGAGGAATCAGAGTTAAATCTTATTTGCTTTCCTTTTCAGGATATTCTTTCTTCATTTTTGTCTGGATGCTTTCAGATTTTCTTCCTGTCTTTGATTCTGGAGAATTTTATTATGATATGTCTTGGTGTTTTTCTTTTGCAGTTTATTCTATCTGAGGTTCACTCAGCTTCTTGGATGAATATTTTCTCATTTTTTCATGATGCCTGGAAAATTTTCTTCTAGTAATTCTTCTAGATTGTTTTTCAGTGCATGTCGTATTCTCATTGATAGTATCCTATATTCTCTACTTTCTTCATTGTCCTTCCTTTTTTTCCCTACTTTTTGCTTTGGCAGATCATTGCTAATAGCCCTATATTCTGTTCAGCTGATTAAGTGTTCCATCTCTTCAATTTTTCTCACTTTTCCCTCCAACACATTGACAACTTCTGAGATGTTGGTCTTTTTATTCTGGATTTCTGTTTCTTGTTTTCCATGGTTTCTAGTATTGACTGGTTTTATATACTTTGTCTTGTATTGCTTTTTTCAAGTTTCTCTAGAGTTTTGCTTGTTGCTTCCTTCAATTCTTCTTTAATCCATTAAAAAATGTTTTATCATTATTCTTTTAAACTCTGTGCCAGGAAGTTCTAAAAGTTTTTCCTTCCCCAGGAGAGCCATATACTTGTATTTGACCACTTTTCTGGATTCACATCTTGCTTTGGTTTATATGGGATTGAAGTCGACTACTTTTTCTATGCCATTGTGATGCTAGTGTTATTGTAAAAATATGTCATTATAAAAAATATTTGACCTATTGTCCTTTGGCATATATATGATATTTTATGAGATATTCTTGTACAAACCAGACAGGGCCCTGGGGGAAGTGGACTCCACGTCATCTCCTCTTTGTGTGAGCCATAGGAAGAGAGTACCTGGCTGGCTCAGAGAAGCTGAGGTGTGGCTTCCTTGAGCTTTGCGTGCTATAATATTGGAACCAAGGTCTCAGATCAGGACACCATGTTGTCTCTTCTATGTACTATATTTAGATGTAACATCATAACTCATCTGGTTTTCAGTCATTAGTGTACAACGTGTCAAATATATTCTTGAATTGTCTCCAATTCATATGCAACAAACTCAAGATCATATTTGGCTATCATGGGTATATTTTGATTTTCTTTAGGATCAATATAAACTCATATATAAAGATTTAATGGCCTGTTCCACCATTGGGTGTTAGTTTTGTGTTCACTGTTGATATTGAGATTTTCCATTATCTCTTTCCATGAATGTGGTTGATTTGATTTCTGTGTGTTTAATTTAGTGAGATTCATATGTATAGTGGTTCCTTACAAAAGCTACAATAAATAGGTTATTGGTAATACCACACTTTCTACTGTGATCTCTGGTATCAGTTTTATCACCAGCACCAAGATTACGTTTTCCCAATTTGATCCATTTTCTTTGTAGATAACTCATATTCTAGCAATAATATAATAATATTAGCAACAATCAATATATCTTGATTACATCTTTTATTATTTTAAAATATTAGACGTTAGTAGAAATCTTTAATGTCTTCATCTTTGGCTTAAGAGTTTGGTGGAAAAATTTGAATAATCATATTGTCAGATCATCTTTGTATGTGTGTTTTGGTGAGAACTTTGTATTTCAGGAAAGACTTTGAAATGCTTTATTTTATTATGAATGTGATACTATTCCTGTTTACTTTTTCATTTCAGCATATGAGACCATATAATTTTCTTACCTAAATTGACTAATTTAAACCCCTATCAGTTCACAAATGCCATGATTTCAATCTCAGTGTGTTCTATTTCAGTTTTGACACCTTTAAATTTTTCTAGGTTCATGTTTCTACATTTCATATTCTGTTAATAACTATAGCAGTTTCTTCTCATTTTGAACTGCAAATGGACAAATTAAGCTCCTTCATTTAGTTAAAGCTTCATTCCACACCAATCATTAAGGTAGACTCCACTGTAAAGAGACAGTTCTTCCACAATAATATCCTAAGTGTCTTACAACCTGAGCGGGGTCATCTTCCAGCACTATATTAGATAATATTTTACTATTATTCAGTAGGCTTTCAAAGCCAATTATTTCAGAAGTAGATTGTTATTTCTTCTTAGCTTGTCTTTATTGAAAGCTCCATTGAAACCTGTTCATATGGGTGACTGGGCTAAAATTTGATATATTGATGCCCAGACTTCTGGTCTCATAGAAAAATCACATCCCACTATAGTACTACATACAGTGAAGTGGTGAATTTGATCATCACTTAATGATGTACATTATCACTTTTCTATGCTAAATTGATACATTACTTTTTCTTATATATGTAATGCTTCTACCATTATAAATTAAAATCAATCATTCACTAGTCTAGGTGAAAGTCTTTGCCCAGAGGGATATATACACATGAATCTGCCAATACTGACAAATTCATAAATACCTCATAAATATGATGAACTCTCTCATAAATTTCTCATGAAGCCATGGAAAACACTGAAGGAATAATCTGTTTTGAATCCCTAGAGAAACAAGATATAACCACAAGTGTATTAGGGAAGTAGACACATAAGTAAAGGAATAACAGCATTTTTATTGCTTATTCTAATAAAAATTTCCATTTGTTTAAAACAAAGAAAGTGCTTATTTATTTTAATGTGGCATACTTAATGTTTGCAAAATATTATATGTTTTCAGAAGAAAAAGAACTCTTGTTCTTAAATGGTTAATAATGTACAATGTACTGGTTTTTTTTCTATGCTCACTTTTTTAAAACCCAAAGAGAGTACCCAAAAATTGTATGATAGTATGTTATTTTAGTAACTAGACATGCAGAAAGAATATCCACAAGTCCCCGAGCATTCCATATGTGTGTGTGTCCCTTTTCAAGACACGAGAAACCCTCCAAAGGCCCAGCTGGCAACCAAGATTCACAATACACTTTCCCTCCCTCAGCCCTCAGCCTACAGGCATGGACAAACATTTCAGTATTTTATGATTGCTGCAAGCCCAAATGCTGTCAGAGACCCCCAATTCATCTGGCAAGTCCCCTCTGCTGATGCCCACTTGGAACAAAAAGAAAGCCACACTATCCCTATATAGCCCTGGTCTGTCCACTTTCTGTATAGAGGTAACTTGTGGTTGCTGTGAAGCTGAACACTGTGACACTGATGTGTCAAATGCAATAATGGTTACTTATGGTGGACAGTATTTGGTGGAGCTCCCTGATTAAAATAAGCTTGGAAGCAGGAGTCGCATCCACTTCCAAAATAGCTTCCCTTCAGAAACCCCATGAACCTGGAGAAACAATGAAATTTAAACAAGCATTCAGGTCTTTTGTTCATAGGGTAGCTATGAGTCACCTAGGACTCGACAACACTTAACAACAACAACAGACATGTAGAAAATGTTTAACATTAGCAACTTATTAAAAGGCTTTATAATATTATCTTCTATTAGGTTTTTTCAGAATTATTTCAGTTGTACAAAGTATTTTAGTTCTTCTTTACTACAAATTCCTATAATATTGTTGATACATGCCATCGAATTGATTACGACTCATAGGGATCTTGTGAGCAGTAGTTCTGAACCCTGTCCTATCCTGAATCTATCTCAGTCTCTGGAGATGTACCTTAATTATTACAGTTACTGTGTCAATCCATCTCATCCAAGGTCTTCCTCTCCTGCACTGACCTTCCAAGCATGATGTCCTTCGCCAAGGACTGGTCCTCCCTGGTAACATGCCCAAATTTTATGAGATGAAGTCTTAAAAATCTTTGCCTAAGGAAAAATAAAATAAGAAGCTCTGGTGACCTAATATCAAGAAACTGCATTGTAATCCCAAAGGCACACAGTTTAAATCCACCAGCTGCTCTGTGCGAGAAGAATGAACAATCTCTTCCCCTGCAATTAACTGCCTCTGAAAACCTATTTTAGGGTCAGCTATGGGTCGGATCAGTATGGATGATATATAACAACAACAATAACAACAACAACATGGAGGTAATAGTATTGGAAAGATATCTGTAAAGATAGTCTAGATTTCAGGAGCTATACAAGTGAGAAATGGCCAGGGTAAGAAGGAGTTGAAGGAGTATGAATGCAAAAAGAAGAAATGGTCCATACACACAGTACAGGTAAGTTGAAGTGTATGGGAGAGTGCAAAGAAAGATGTGGAGTGGACTATTTACAGTCCCAGTAGCCCAGGGCTCAAAATTTCAAAGGAAATTGAGCCATCTTTTTCTCTACCCTAAAACTTGCCAAAACAATTAATCTTAAAAAATTCACAAAAATTTATCAGGAAGGTGTTAATAATGGTGACATAAAAATAACAAAATAGCAATGTTGAAATGAAATTACTATTTTATTTGTATTTAAAGATGCATTTTAAAATGACATATTGTATTTTTTATTTAATTAATGTAATATGAACTTATCCACAAGTTCCTAGAGAGTGTGTATAAAGCCTGGGCAACGAAAATGACTGTTATTGGCAAAGTATAATTTTAAAAGACTAAGCTGAGCAATGGTGTCTCTCTGGAGATTAAGGTGCACCTGATACAGGCCATGGTCTTTGCAATCACTTGTTATGCATCAGAGAGTTGGACAATGACTAGGGAGGATAGAAGGAGAATTGACGCCTTTGAGCTGTGATGCTGGAGAAGAGTATTGAATCTTCCATGGACTGCCAAGAAAACAAACAGATTTATCCTGGAGAGGGTTAAACCAAGCTGCTCCTTAGAGGCAAGGATTCTAGGGCTTCATCTGACATACTTTGGGCATGTTGTAAGGAGAGACAGGTCCTTGGAGAGGGACATCATGCTTGGTAGGGTAGAGGGACAGCGCAGGAGGGGAAGACCCTCTATGAGGTGGATTGATTCAGTGACTGGGGTAATCGGGATGGGTGTGTCAGAGGCAGTGAGATTGGCACAGGATAGAACAGGGTTTAGGGCTCTTGTACATAGAGTCACTATGAGTTGCAAACAACTTGACGGCACATAACAACAACAACAAAGCTGAGTTATGACAATAGAAGTAACTCCATGAAGCAAAAGGAGAAGATGCTCTGACCAGGAAAGACTCCCCTGTTTACATAAGCTTGACAAGAATTCCCACAAAGTGGAAGAAATTAGCTCCCCTGTAGATTACTTTTTAGAAATAGCCAACCTTACACTGTGGTGTGAGGCAATTATTACTAATAGAGAGTTGCAATGGGTTGTTTGGAGGTTTTTTTCATTTCTGTGACTTAATTTTTCTCCCTCTCCCTTCTTTTTTGGTTGGTTGATTATTTTGAGTCTTTCTAGGAATAAATTAAATTAAGATGCAACTAGTAAATAAATAAGCTTCACACTGGGGAACTGATGTACTTAATATGAACACAGTGAAATGAAGAAGGTGATATTCAGAACACAAAAATAAAGAAAAAGGGATGCGAAAATGGATAAGAAAATAAATAATCTAGAGTAAAAATTTTTCAGGTCATTACCCAACACTACCACAGGAGAAGGGGCCATTCAGCCCACAATAGTTTTGCTTCCACTGGGAAATACCAGGACATGGAGTTTAACTGGTGGAGTGCTGGCTGGATCTGAGCTCCTCCTATGGTCAACCTTGTGCAGGATACACCCTGAACAAATGAATGTCACTTCTCTGACAATAGCATACATACTTACTTGCCTTCATAGGAATAACATCATAGTATAAAAAGGTGTTTTAATCATATAACTACAGTTCCCTGATAATGTTGTTGAAGAATCTTATTTCTTTATATTGTCCTGTGGCATGTCTTTTATCAACAAGCCTCTGGCTTTCACTCTTTCCTAAGAAAGAAACACAATGCATTCTAGGTTTGCAGACCTATCTAATTGTACAAATCACAGCTTGGGCAAACTGACCAGCAAAATAAGAAGGCAGTGTGGGCACTATGGTATGCAGAGCAATTTCCCTCGCCACCAATCCCCCGCCCCAGATGATTACATTCTAAACTAAAGATCACTTATAGAGATTATGTTATATTACACAATAAAAAATGATTTTGCATTTGTAATAAAGGTAAAAGTTATACAAATAGGGATGTTATCAGATATTTTTTGCATAAAGTGCAGCTAGGAGTGCTCCTTAAAGGATGGCTAAGCTTCATCTCACATACTGTGGGCATGTTATTAGGGGAGACTATTCCTTACAGTAGGATATCATGTTTGGGAAGGCAAAGGGTAAGTTACAGAGAAGAAGACCCTTCAATGGAGATGGATCAACACAGTGACAAGAAAGTCAGAAGTGACGAAGATAATGAAGGATAGGATAGATTTCAGATCTGTTGTTTACAGGGCAATCCAATAACATGAGCACCTACAGCAAAGAATTTTCTCTGGCTGAAATATGAAAGATATGGTGGAGATGGAAGCAGAAAAGAGATGATGCAGAAAAGGAAGGCAGAGAAATTAAAAATAAAACAAGGATCTTATTTAAAACTGTCAATCCCTCTAAGACAGAAGGCGTTTGTGCAAGGACTAAACAGAAGTCTTTCAAAACTAAGTGTCAACTAACAGCCAACACGTAAACGAAAATTTAAATCTCACAACAGTTAGGAATATGTGGGAGTGAATTATTTCCAGATTTACCTTTATTTTTGTTTTTAAAACTCAGTTGGCTGAAACTTTAAGTTTTAGGAGATTCTAAACAAAACCCAAAAAGCAAAGCAACGAAGCCAACTCAGACTTTTGACCTATGTTGTTGTTGTTAGATGCTATCAAGTTGCATTTACTGATTGTGATCCTATGAGCAACAAATTGAACCCTGTCTTACTCTGTGTCATCCCCATCATCTCTAACATACTTTAGCCTATTGCAGATGTCACTATATCAATTCATCTAGTTGAATATGATCTTCTCTTTCACTGACCTTTCCAAGCATGATGTCCCTCTTAACATGTTCAAAGTATATGAAACAAAGCTTTATCACCCGTGCCCCCAAGGAGCTCTCTGACTGTACTATCTCTAAGACATTGTGTGTGTGTGTGTGTGTGTGGCAGTCCATTGGACATCCAGAACTCTTCTCTAATGCCACTACTTAAAGGTATCAATTGTTTTCATGCCATCCTTATTCATTGTCCAGATCTCAGGTTCATAGAAGTGAACTCCTTCAAATAAGAGCATGCCAGGAGACGTGTACAGCTGTGTGGTCCATCAAATGCCCCAGGCATCTCCCAGGCCTTAAACTGCCTACTGCCTGGTCTGTGAGTTCAGTCTCTTCCAGGTCCCACTGAGAGTGGAGGCTCATAAAGAGTGAAAACAGAAAATGGGATTCTGTACAGAATTCACCACTGTGGTGAAAAGGAATTTCGAGTGTTAGGTAGTTACATGAACTGTTTGACTAGTCATTAGCCTTTGGTACTTTTATTTCGTCTGTACTTGGGAGTTCTAATTTTGTTAAAATAAATTATTTTATATTTGCTAAAAGAAAAAAAGACCATATCCTGCATTAGGTGCACTTTAGTCTTCAAACTGACATTGCTGCTTCTCTGGAATTTGGAGAGGTCCCTGATTGGAGACTTTCCAAAGACATCTCCTGACCTCTTGACTGTTGGTTGTGCTGTTTTGAGCTAAGTTTGTGATAATTTGTAACTTCACAATTGGGTATTGACGCAGCCATGTTCAAAGAGAAAAATAACAAAAAGGCTGCCTCAAGATAGACAAATTGAAATAAAAAATATATTCTACTTTGAAAATCACGGAGTTGAAGCCAGTGTGTTATGTATATCACTGTATTTAGAATCCTTCAATTTCCTTATTTTGTTTCTATTTTACTTTTTATTTATTTAAATTCTTGTAAGTTTTAAAATTATTTCAAGTTTTCTTCCCTCTCCTTCCCTAGTTCACTTTGCAATGCGCCTCTTGTTTCAGATTGTCTTTATTCATTTTCCTTTTTGAGTTTCAACTTTCCTTAGAAACTCTGTAATCCATTTAACTGTGATTGCACATTTTTAACCTGCTTTTAACTTCCCCTATTCTGCCAACTTTTTGTCTGTTTTGAACTTGAGTTTATGACTCAGTATTTGATACTTATCTACTCAACACTAAAATTATTTGTGAGCCAAACTGGCTTGTTTATATCTTTTATTGCAATCATTCTGGACTCCCAGGAGTGATCATGTTGGTTTTTTAACCTAGCTTTGTTTGTAGACATTCACTGAAATTTGATCACTCCTGATGAATTGACACCACTTAGTTAATGAGTAGGTTGTTTTGAGATCTCAGCCTGTGCCAAAGCCAGGTTTCCTGATGCTATTTACCTCTCCTGTCTGTCAGGCTCACCTTTCTTCTTCAGTTCTTGTCCTGCCCTCTCCAGGATAAACCTGTTTGTACTCCTAGCCATCCATGGTATAATCAGTATTTTTCTCCAACACCACAACTCAAAGGTGTCAATTCTTCTATAATCCCTAATCATTGTCTAGCTTTCTGATGCAAAGCAAGAAATTGATAAGACTATGGCCTGGATTAGGCACACCTTAATCTCCAGACTGACAATGTTGCTCTTTAGTACTGTTCCGAGGTCTCTGACAGCAGTCTTTCCCAGTGCAATTTGTCTTTTGATTTTCTGGCTCTTGGTACCAAGAATATTGATTGTGGAGCCAAACAAACTAAAGCTGTTAACAATCTTAATCTCTTTACCATCTATCATGATGCTGTGAATCAGCCAGTGGTGGAAATTTTTATTTCTTGATATTGAGCTTCAATCCATATTGAAGGCTGCAGTCGTTGATGTTCTGCAGCATGTGCTTCAAATCCTCCTCAGTTTCAGCAAGCAGGGTTGTGTCACCTGCATATACATATATATTGATGTACTATATATGTTGGCAAATGAGATGGACTGGCATGGGAAGTTTTGAGTCAGACATTACTATGCTGGAGATGAAAAGGTGAGGGGAAAATGGGGTTGTTTTCATAGCTAAAAAAAGTAATTTTTAAATCCATCTTGAATTACAATGTTGTGAGTGTCAGGACAATATCCACATGTATACAAAAGTCCAGTGAATACCACTAACATTCAAATACATGCACCAACAACTAGATCCAAAGAGGAGGAAATAGAAGATTTCTGCCAAATTTTACAGTTAGAAATCGATTGAACTTGAAATCAAGAAGCATTGATAATAGTGGGTGACTGGAATCTAAAAGTTGGGAACAGAGAAGAAGGATCAGTAATTGGGAAACATGGACTTGGTGACAGACATGAAGATGAAGAAAGAATGATAGAATTCTGTGCAATCAATGATTTATTCATTGCAAATACTTTTTATAAGAAACATAAACACATGCTAGACACATGGATTTCACCTGATGGTATGCATGGGAAATCATATTGGTTAGGTGCACTTGTGGAAAGAATCTTTATAAAAGCTCAATATCAGCTGTGAAAACTAGACCAGTTGCTGATTGTGGAATAGACCACCAACTACTCACATGCAAGTTTAAGGTGAAACTAAAGAAAATTAAATCAAATTCACAGGAACAAAATTTGATCTTGAGTATATCCCACTTGAATTTGAAAACCATCTCAGGAACAGATTTGAGGCCTTGAAGACTAATGAGCGAAGACCAGATGAGCTGTGGGAGGATATCAGGAATATCATCTATGAAGAATGCAAAAGGTCATTACAAAGACAGAGGAGGAAGAAAAGGCCAAGATGAATGTCAGAAGAGACTCTGAATATTGCACTCAGGCACTGAGAAGCCAAAGCAAAGGGAAGAAATCAATAAATTAAGGAGCTGGTCCTAGCTAGATGACAATATTTAAATATTTTTTTCTATGAAAAATCTCGTTTCATAGTTGTAAACTCTCAAAATTATGAGTAAATATATTTTTTTCTTTGTTTTGTTGAGTTTTTTTAAAGTAAGAGAAAGCCAAGTTGGGGAGAAAAATCTATACTTTTATGAGTAGGCATTTAGAGAACATAGTATCTTAACAGAAAAAAAATTTAGTAAAAAAATCTCCCAATATGTAAAAACAAACTTTTCTATATGTACTAGAAATTACTTCAAATGTGAAGAATTAAAAGATCTGGGGTAAAATAGGAACAGACACTTCGAGAAACATTAGCAGTCTTCTCTAGAAAAGATTTACAATCTCAAAAATCTGATAGAGGGTCACTATGAGTCAGACTTGACTAGATGGCAGTGGACATAAATTATGTTTAAAATATAGTGATACATATGCTATTTCCTAAGGTATACTGTATCCTCATTTGTCAAATAAATGCTCAAACTAACTCCATTAGCAAACTCACTCCATTATAGTGATATTCCTATCCACCAGTCAACTGTCATTAGCTCATTTGTGGTTAGCCACTTAAAAGGATAAAAATCTAAAATTATTTAGGGCAGCTTTTGGCTGGTTCACCCTGCCTTCTCCCCAGTTAGAGTAACAGGGCTTCCTGACTACAGCTTTCCAGATGAATTCAATATCCTTAAATGTCTGTCAACTCTAATGACATGCCTTCATACAGTTTATTACTGGGTGTTAAGAATGTAATTTTGCTCATTATTTCTATACACATTCTATGGACCTGGCTCACAGTTGATTGTCCAATGTGGTTTTGAGGATGTTAATTACATGGGAGGAGATTGTCTATCTTTCTTCACAGAACTGTTGGTGTATTAGAACTACCAGAGAAGTACAACATTTGGATTGGCAGTGTAACTTTCTCCTATGGCTGTGCAATTGTTGTTATGGACCATAGAGTTTGAACCAAACCATGGCTGACCCTCCAGTGGATTTTCAGAGGCAGTTAATCGCATGGGGGGAGATTGTCCATTCTTCTCTCACAGCGCAGCTGATGGGTTCAAAGTATGAGCTTTTAGGATTACAACACAGTTTCTTGCCACCTCTTTGTATCATGCAATCATGAGTAATCATTCTATATACACAACATTTAAATTACCCCAAATTTAAGATATATTTACTGTATTTAACTTTTAAAATATTAATTTGGTTGTGACTGTTAGCTTATACAAGCATCCTAATAAAGATCTAAAATAATTTCTGCGCATTCATGAAATATTTAAAATAATTTTTCACAACTAAATAGTTTTATGAGTCAGTTAAAAGAATTTTTAGTTACATAAATCAGGTACAATAGTCTTAAGTACCTCATTTATAAAGGCAAACAAAGTACCTGATTCATATGACTGTAAAAATATAAATATGGCCTTTTGTGACTGAGATATTTTACTGAGCATAATGTCCTCCCGGGTCATCCATTTTGCATAATATTTCATGAGTTCCCTGTTTTTCAATGCTGCTTAGTATTCCATTTTGTAAATACACCAGAGCTTCTCTATCCATTTGTTTGTTGATGGGCACTTGGGTTGTTCGCAGCATAGAGCCACTGCTGTAAAATGGGACTGACATCAGGGTTGAGGGAAGGCAGAGAAAGAGGGGAGGAATGATGCATACTGCATTGAAACAGATGAGGGAGAGAACTCTTTAAAAGGGACATATGTTTAGGTATTATTGTCATGACAGAAGCCCAGAATTAAGGCTGCACAGTAGAATGGACTTGGGGGAAGGGATAGCATAACAATGAAAGAGTTTTTCTTTTACTTTTCAAGCAGAGGAGTGAATAGGAGGAGGGCGTGGGCAGGGAGAAAAGTGCAACAATGAATGACTGGAGACCCTAAATATATGTAAACTTTATTAAAATTAATTAAAAAACCTAAGTAGAAGAAAAAAAATTATAAATATGGCATAAATAGGCTTGCAAATATAGACAGAAATGCACAGCCAGGGGAGGAAGAAATGAATGAATGAATGAATAGGATTTTCTAAAAATCAAATCCCTGTGTGTATCAGAAATTTTTTCAACAGAATGAAAAAAAGTTTATAGACTGGGGAAAAATGTTGGTCAATAATATGTCACACAAGAGTCGTATAATGAAATTTTACAGAATACTACAGGGCGTCTACAAGGAAAAGACCCATCCAATAACAAAATGGGCAAAAGGAGTGAAAAGACTCTTCATAAGGGAAATTTTTTAGATTGTCAGCAGACACATGAAAATATATTTTAAATCACTGTCAATTATAGAAATGAAAATTAAAAACAACAGTGAGATATCTCATCCCAGTGGTAAAGGCAAAATTTAACAGATCAGACAATAAATGTCAGAGAGGATGAGGAGATATCGGGACTCTTATGTACAGCTGGTGAGATTGTAAAATGGTATTTACACTCTGGAAGGCAGTTTGACATTATCTCAAAAAGCTGAACATAGAAATCCCATATGACCAAGCTGTTCTACTGCTAAGAATATGCCTCAAAGAAATATGTCTTAGACAATGTGTGGCCAGAGTGCTCCTTGGAGGCAAAGATGATGAAGCTTCATCTCACGTATTTCAGGCATATTGCTAGGACAGGTTATTCCTTGGAGAGGGATCACACTTGTAAAGGTGGAGGGTCAAGGAAAGAGAGGAAGACACTTAACCAGGTGGACTGACACAGTAACTTCTGGAATGTGCTTTTGTGTATCAGGAAGTAGGAAGATGGCACAGGATAGGTCAGGGATCAGGTCTGTCTAGTACAACCTCAAGAGGCCCTGAGGACAACAGATCTGATCCCTGATTATGTCTGTTGATTTCCCCATGCTCTGTGGTCCAATTAGTGTTGGTGTATGTGTACAGTATGAGATATGGATCCAGATTCAGTTTTCTACAGGCAGATGTACAGTTTTGACAGCACCAGTTATTAAAGAGATTGTCATTTCTTCATTTAATATGTTGGGTTTTTTTGTTGTTTTTTGTTTTTTTGTTTGTTTTTTGGGTGTTTTTTTTTTTTTTGGTGGATGTTTTGATTCCTTGTCAAATACCAATTGACCATTAGTAGATTGGTGGATTTCTGGGTTCTTGATAGTCTTCCATTTGTCTCTATGTGTCTGTCCTTGTAATAAAATGCTGATTTGGATATTATGGGTGCATAAGGCCACGATTGTAAAAGTAGCAGGATAAGTGAACAAGATGTGAATAAATATTCAAAAGGAGAAAAAAAAGGATAAAAGAATAGTAAAAGGAGAAGGAGGGAAAACACGGGGATAGCAGAGGTTAGTGGGTATATGGAAATGTGTGTGAAGGAAAAAGGAAAGATTCATGAGGACTTGTAAAGAGGAGGTAATTAGAGGCCTGCATCAATTAACAATATAAAATAAAATGTATATCAATGATTGTGCAAAACACAATGTAAATGTATGGAATACAATATATATGAATATTTGTATGCAAACAAAAAATGGGAAAAAATAAAATATAGTACAAGATTGACATTCTAGGTATCAGTGAACTGAGATAGAGTGGCATGTGCCACTTTGAATGAGACAATCATGATCTAATGTGTCAGGAATTAAAGAGTGAGCAAGAATGGTGTTATGTTCATAATCAAAAAAGACAATATCAGGATCTATTCTTGTCCAACTGACTGGAAGACATCTATATTTATTCACATTTTAAAAAAACCAACCCTGACAGAGTGTGGAAATGATTGAACATTATCACCAATATCAAATGTAAGCAAGATCCTGCTGAAAATTATAAAAAAACGACTGAAACATCAGTATCAGAGAACTGTCAGATGTGCAAGCTGGGCTTAGAAGAGGCCGTGGCATTAGGGATATCATAATGTTTATCTGTGTTTGATGGTGTGGCTCACAAAAAAAAATTGTGGCTAACCTTGAGAAAAATGGGAATGTCAGAACAATTAATTATGTTCATGTGAAACCTATACTTGGACCAGGAAGCTGTAGTCAGAACATAGAAGGGAAACAAACAGTGTGTAGCTCAGAATCAGAAAAGGTGTGCATCAAGGGTGCATCCTATCTGCATACTTTTTCAATCTTTATGAAGAACAGATCATTCAGGAGACTGGACTTTATGAGGAAGAATATGGCATCAAAATTGGAGGAAGACCCATCAACAACTTGTGTTATACAGATGACACAACCTTGCTTGCTGACATGAGGCATATGCTGAAGAAGGTCAAGGGCTGCAGTCTTCAATATGGATTGAAACTCAACAAGAAGACAAAGATTCCCACCACTGGGCTAACTGGCAGCTTCATAATAGACAGAGAAGAGATTGAGATTGTTAACAACTTCAGCTTGCTTGGTTCCACAATAAAAACACTTGGCACCTGCAATCAGGAAATGAAAAGATAAATTACACTGGGGGAGTCTGCTGTCAGGGATTGTTTAGAGTACTGAAGAGTAACGATGTCAGTCTGGAGACCAAGGTATACCTGATCCAGGACATGGTCTTCACAATTACTTGTTGTGCATCAGAGAGCTGGGCAACGACTAAGGACTATAGAAGAAGTGATGTCTTTGAGTTGTGGTCCTGGAGAAGAGTGTTGAACATACCATGGACTGCCAGGAGAAAAAACAAGTCAGTTATGGAGAGGGTGAAACCAAGCTACTCCCTGATGGCAAGGATTTTGAAGCTCTGTCTCATAAACTTTGGGCACATGGCCAGGAGGGACCAGTCCTTGGAGAAGGACATCATGCTTGGAAGGGTGAAGAAGACCCAAATGAGATGGATTGATTCAATGACTGGAAAAGTGGGATTGGGTTTGTTAGAGATGATAAAATTGGCTCAGGACTGGGTAAGGTTCAGAACTGTTGTGCATAATAAGGTCACAATAACCTGTAGGCAACATGCCAGCATATAACAACATTCTAAAGTATGGTGTTATGAGTGATAGGACACTATCCATACATATATAAGGAAGATCTGTTAAGTATGACTATTATTCAAATATATTCACCAACAAATAAGGCCAAAAAGAAACATTTACTAATGCTGGAAGTTTGAAATAGCTCAAACATTTAATCAAAATACATTAATAGTTGTTGGTTACTGGAATACAAAATTTGTAAACAATGTAGAAGGAACGGTAGTCAGTAGATAAAGATTTGGTGACAAAAGGAGCATAGAGGGTGGAGATTGAATTTAGTTGTTGTTGTTGTTGTTATGTGCCGTCGAGTCGTTTCCGACTCATAGTGACCCTATGCACAACAGCCCTAAACCCAGCTCTATCCTGTGCCAACCGCACCGCCTCTGACAC
>NW_006400066.1:378503-389791 GCF_000299155.1 Elephantulus edwardii | reverse complement strand
CACCAATTACTCATATGCAAGTTCAAGCTGAAGCTGAGGAAAATTAAACCAACTCCACAGGAGCCAAATATGACTTTTTTCATACCATTGAATTTAGTAGACTCGGTAATGTATTCATAGGAAATGCTGAGGGGGTTTTTGTGTTTTTAAAATTTTTTCTATTTTAATGAAAGTTTATGAAGAACTTGGATTTCCATTCATTCATTGTTGCACATTCCCTCCCTGTCCCCCTCTCTCAAGTTCGCTTTTTTCTTTGGAAAAAAATGTTTTTCATTATTATACAGCCCCCCCCCGACCCCACCCAGGATCACTTTACTATGCAACTCTTATTCTGGACTCTTGTCATGTCAATAATAACTAATCATATGTTCCTTTTATGCAGTTCTCTTCTGTGTCTGTTTCAATGCCATGTACATTATTTGCCTCCTCTTTTCTTAGTTTCCCCCCACCCCCCCAGCTCCATATCAGTCTATAACAGTGGCATTATGCAGTATTTGTCTTTTTGTGACTGAGATATAATGTCCTCCATGGTCACCCATTTTGTATAATAGTTCCTAAGTTCTTTGTTTTTCAGTGCTGCATAATAGTCCATCGTGTGAATATACCACAACTTCTCTATTTATTTATTTGTTGATGGGCACTTCAGCTGTTTCCAATTCTCTGCTAGTGTGAAAAAAGCCACAATAAACATGGGTGTGAATATATCTGCTTGGATGGCAGTTCTTGTTTCTTTAGGGTGTATTCCCAGTAGTGTAATTGCTGGGTCGAATGGTATTTCAATTTACAACTTTTTGAGAAAGCACCATGTTACCTTCCATAGTGGTTGCATCATTTTACACTCCCATCAACAGTGAATAAGGATTTCAGTTTATCCACGACCTGGCTGACATTTGATGTTTGCTGCTCTGTTAAATTTTGTTATTGCTACTGAGGTGAGATGATATCTCATAGTTGTTTTGATTTGCATCTCTCTCAGAGCTAGGGATTTTGAACAGTTCTTCATCATCTGAATGTCTTCTTTGGTGAAGTGTCTGTTCATATCCTATGCCCATTTTGCAATTGTGTTGTTTATATTCTTGTGGCATTCAAGTATTCTATATATTCTAGATATAAGTCCCTTATCAGACATGTCCTTACTAAACTTTTTTCCCAGTCTGTGGCTTCTCTTTTTACCCTGTTGAAGAAATTTCTGGATGTGCATTGGGATTTGGTTCTTCAAAGGTTTGATGCATCTATTTTATCCTCTCTTGGTTGTAGGTTTTTCAGAGTGCTTGGAAGACTGTTCATATTGTGGATTAGTGTTTCTAGACTTCTTCCACACTTTTCTGTAATGAACTTTATAGTCCTTGATTTTAGTCCCAGGTCATTAATCCACTTGGATTTTGTGTATGGTATGAGGTGTGGGTCTTGTTTGAAATTTCTGCAGATGGTTTTCCAATTTTGCCAACATCATTTGTTTAAAAGGCTGTCTTTTCCCCACTTCACTGATTTAATCTTCTTGTCAAGAAATAAGTTGACCGTAGGTAGATGGGCTGATTTTTGGGTTCTCAGTTCTATTCCACTGATCTGTGTGTCTGTTATTGTGCCTGTGCCATGCTATCTTGACCACCACAGCAGTGTAGTAGGATTTGAAATCAGGGAGTGAGATGCCTCTTACCTTGTTTCTCTTTTTAAGAAGTGTTTTGCTCATTCAGAGTCTCTTTCCATTTCAAACTAAATTGGAGATTGCCTTTTCTATCTCGTTGAAAAACGGAATTGGTATTTGTATTGGGATTGCATTGAACATGTAGATTGCCTGTGGTAGGATTGTAATTTTCACAATATTGAGTTTTCATATCCATGATCATATACACAAATCCATTGTTCTCATTGGAAAGAAGTTAAAGGCATTCGCCCTGAGGACAGGAACTAGGCCAGGATGCCCATTATCACCTCTCCTATTCAATATACTATTAGAAGTCTTAGCGGTAGCAATAAGACAAGAGAAGGAAATAAGAGATATCCAAATAGACAAAGAGGAGGTAAAAATGATCTCTATATGCAGATGATATGATAGTATACTTAGAAAACCATAAAAATTCTGCAAGAAAATTACTGGATTGGACATAGTTGACCAATTCAGCAAAGTGGCAGGATACAAGATCAACATACAAAAATCAAATGGATTTCTCTACAGTGAGAAAAAGAATATAGTTCTGGAGCGAAGAAAAATAATACCCATCACAATAGCTAATCACAAGATTAAACACTTGGGATTTAATCTAACTAGAAACACAAAAGACTTATTCAAAGAAAATTACAAAAGATTACTACAAGAAACAAAAAGAGACCTGGAGAAAAGGAAGGATATCCTTTGCTCATGGATAGGAAGTACTGTTTTTCAAAACACAAACAGCAACTTTGCACAGGACCTCATGTGATGGACTGCACAGAACTCTGATTATACTTACAGAAAGAGTAGTTGGAGAAGTACAATATCAAGTGACAAACTAGATCTGGTGACTGTGGAATAGACCATCAATTTCTCAGAAGCAAATTCAAACTGAAACTGAAGAAAATTAAAATTAGCTCACCAGAACCAAAATACAGCCATGAGCCTATTAACTTGAACTTAAGAATCATCTCAAAAACATGTTTGAGGCACTGAATACCAATGATTAGAGACCAATACAACTGTCTGAGGACATCAAAGGTATCATCCATTAAGGGAACAAAAGGTCATTACAAAGACTTCCTTTCAAGGAGAAATAAAGACCAAAGTGGATATCAGGAGAGACTGAATATTGCATTAGAGACTCAAGAAGGGGTGGGGGGAATGGGAGGGATGCTTGAGTAAAAGAGCAGAACAGAATATTTCAAAGGGCATCTTGAGAAACCAAAGCAAAATATTATAACAAAAATATATACAAATAGCAGGAGTCAGAGAATAAAAAGGGGAAATTTAGTATTTTTCATGCTGAAACAACTGAAAAACAAATTCAAGTGTCAAGTTGCAACACAGAGAGGTATAATGGCCAAAAGCCTGTCAACAAGAAAACGGTTAGAAAAATGTGATGCTTTTACACAATGGAATATTACCCAGCATTGAAAAGCAAGTAGTGTGTAAAACACACTGCAACATGGATGAGTCTGGAAGACATTATCCTGAGTGAAATATCTCAGTCACAAAAGGATAAATTCTTCATAAGCCTGCTGTTATAAAATAAGATTGATAGGATGTTCCTTTCTAAGGACTGGTCCTTCCTTGCAACATGCCCCAAAAATATCAGATGAAGCTTCAAAATCCTTGCCTCCAACGTGCAGCCTGGAATTACCCTCTCTAAAATGAACCTGTTTGATCTCCTAGCAGTCCACGGTATATTCAATATCTTCTCTGGCACCACAGCTCAAAGGCATCAATTATCCTTCTATTATTCCTAGTCATTGTCCAGTTTTCTGATGCATAGCAAGTGAAGACCATGACCTAGATCAGGTGCACCTTAGTCTCCAGATTGACATCATTGCTCTTCAGTACTGTGGTGAGGTTCCTTACAGCAAACTTTTCCAGTGCAATTTGTCTTTTAATTTCCTGGTTCCTGGTACAAAGAGTGTTGGATGTGGAGCAAAGCAAACTGAAGCTGTTAACAATTTCCATCCCTTCACCATCTATTATGATGCTGCCAATCGGTCCCATGGTGAGAATCTTCATTTTCTTGATCTTGAGCCTCAATTCATTTTGAAGGCTGCAGTCCTTGACCTTCTGCGGCAAGAACTTCAGGTGCTCCTAAGTTTCAGCAAGCAGGGTTGTGTCATTACCATAATGCAGATTGTTGTTAAGTCTATCTCCAATCCTGATGCCACATTTCTCCTCAGAGAGCCCAGTCTCCTGGATAATCTGTTCTGCACAGAGATTGAGTTTGTTTGGCTCTGCAATAAACTGTTTTGGTACAAGCAGCCAGGAAATTAAGACCTGAATTGCACTTGAAAAGTCTGCTGTTAGGGACCTCTCCAAGGTACTGAGGAGTAACAACGTTGGTCTGAACACTAAAGTGCGCCTGATACAGGCCATTGTTTTTGCCATTACTTGCTATGCTTCAAAGTGCTGGGCAATGACTAGGGATGATAGAAGAAGAGTTGATGTCTTTTAGCTTTGGGGCTGGAGAAGAGTATTGACTATACCATGGAATGCTAGGAGAAAAAACAAGTTTGTCCTGGAGAGAGTGAAGCCAGTCTGCTCCTTGGAGGCAAGGATTCTGAGACTTGGTCTGACATACTTTGAACATGTTGCAAGATGGGATCAGTTCTTGGAGAGGGCTGTCATGCTTGGGAGAGTGGAGGGACAACGCAGGAGATGAAGAACCTAGGTGAGATGGATTGATTCCATCACTGGGGTATTGGGGATTGGTTGGCAAGAGATAGAGCAGGGTTTAGAGCTGTATTACTTAGGAGTTTCTATTAGTCACAAGTGATTCGATAGCAAATAACAACAACATATAGATTGAAAAGGTAACAGGATAGGGTCCATCCTTGGCATACACTCTTCCTAATTTTGAACCATGCAGTGTGTTCTTACCCTGTTCTGACAACTTCTTCCTGGTCCACATATAGGTTTTGCATAAGTACATTCAAGTGTTCTGGGATTCCCATTCTTCTCAGAGTTTGCCACAGCTTGTGATCCACCTAGTCAAATACCTTTTCATAGTCAATAAATGTAGATTGGGAAAAAAAAAGATTATATTGTCACTCTTTCCTCTACTTAAACACTGGTGGGTTTTAAGTTGGTAGAGGTATGTCACCTTTGGGTTTTCAGTGCTACTGTTTATGAACTAAGCCTGGAATTTAGTTAATTTAGGCAGCTCAAGATATTTATTCCTTTACTAGAGATTTCTATGTTAAATTCTCTTTAAAAGAGTTTTCTAGTATTATGCACATGTGGAAGCTGAGTGATGGATCGTGCTATGACCTTCCTGAGAAAGGCCCTAGAGTAGAAACCTACAGCCTGTCTGTTACTGATTAAACACCTAACCAGGTGTGTACTCTGTCTTGAACGAAAGCCATCTACATGTGCCTAATAAATTGCATAATAACTCCTTTTCTATGATAACCAGTCTGAAAATACTACCGTTTCGGAAAAAAACCCTGCATAATTGATAAAGATTGTAGATTATGTGAAGGATCTGGTGTGAAAAACAAGGTATTTGAGTTTTGTAAATGAACAAGTATTTAAAAAATCCAAAACAACAAAAAATTTCTAGATTAAACAATGTTCATGTTGGTGATGACATTCCTATCATCTGTAAGGTATAAAATGGACTAGTTTTACTTTGATTTCTTGAGTTAAGGACTAGTGACCACAGGAGATAAAAATGAGATAAAACATGGAAAGAGAAAGCAACAACAACAACAAAACACACACACACACACACACACACACAAAAAAAACCCAAGGCAAAAAACAAGGAAGGGATAAAACATTGGAACCAGAGAGTAATCATCTGATTACTTCAGAAATGATTTTATTATTTTTCTGTCATACAAACAGACATCTCAGAATTTGATTATTCCATCATTCCTGTGCCTGGTTATTAGAATTTTTTTCTCTTTCCTGTAATTTTTTTCACATTCATCGTCATTTTTTTTTAAATTTGATTGGCCTGTTATATTACCTTTGCCTCATTAATAATATTAAGTATTCCATTTGCTCTATTTTTCTAGGCATTTTGCATTTAGTTGGTCATGGAGGCAATTTTGTCAATGAAAAATTGGTGATGTATTACCTCCATGCTGAAGCATTGTAATATCTTGCTGCTGTGTTGGAACAACTACCATTAGCAAACAGTACAGAGTCTCTGGCACATGCACTATTTCTGGGGAAATTTCCTTTGCTATGTGGAACTACAAAGACTTGAAGATTATTGGCTGCAACACTGTCCCCTGTTAGCTGCCTCTGAGGCAATGCTGATTCTGGCACCCCATGCCTGTACTAATAATTGGTACCTGAAGGGAAATATTGCTGTAATAGCAAAAACAACTTCCTAAAATAATACCAGAATGATGAGTGGACACAAAGAAACTACTTTAAATTAGAATGCCAGCAACTTATTTTATTTTTTTAAAATGAACCTTTTCTTTTGGAATAGTTTTAGGTTTATGGAAATAATCTATTTTTGCAGGGCTCTAGTGTTCAGTAAACTGGAACCTGCAGTGATTTGTGAAGCAGATTATCTTGTTGATCTATGAGAGAGGTTAGGAAAATAGAATATTAAGTGTGTGTTGGCCGCTTCTTGATTGTCTTTCATACAGCATTACAGGAAAGAGATGGCTACGGGAAATGAAGCATCAATTTGTGGTTTAGTAAAAGGAAATTAAGACATTTGGGCCTGGCTCTGACCCTGACCAGTAAATAGGTTTGCAGACATCTTTTTGAGAAAAATACTCATCAAAACTTGTCAGGATCAAATGCTCCCAGACAAAAATTACAATGTTGTTAGTTATCAAGCAGTCAGTTTTGACTAGTGGAAGTCTCATGTACTATAGAACAAAACAGTACTTGGTTTTGCACTGTCTTCACAACTATTGATATACTCAAGCTGATTTTTGTAGCTACTATGCATTTAGAATGTTTTCCAACCTAGGAGCCTCATTTTCAGCACCATATCTGATGACACTCTCTAGTGATTCATTTGTTTTACTTGATTAACTTCAGAAGTAGATCAACAGACTTTCCTTCCTAATCTATCCAGTCTGGAAGCTCAGCTGCATCCACCATTGATGACCTTGTCAGTATTTAAAATACTAGTGGCATGGCTTCCAAATTCCTAGCAACACCCACAGTGAGATTTGAAAGACAGGCCAAGGAAAATAATAATAAAAGTCCTTCAAAAATATTTTTCACTGAAGCTCAAGGTATCATCATTAAGTTTAGAGTAATGAAAGTTTTAGGAGTGAGAAAGCGAAAACCAAATATCTCAAGTGTGGAAGCTATGTATTTGAGTGAATGTTATATGCATTTTCTGACACATGTGGCTTGCTGGAGTGGCCTAGATATGAAAATTTATTAAGATTCTGAAACAAAATATGATATCAGATTTAATTTCAAAATGGCTTTCCTAGTCTTTGATATCCTAACATTCATCCCTACTTTGGCATAGCCAAAGCCAAAAATCACTATTTCTTAGTTTTCCTGGAAACATGATCTATGCCCAGGCCAGCTGCCCAACCTGCAATGTGTCTCTGATCTTGTTCATTATGTACATATTATTAACAACTGCATGGGCTTTGAGGTCCTTCTATTTTCTTGGGCTCAGTAACTTTGCCCTCTCTTGGCTCTTCTGTAGATAGATAGATACACACATAGGTATATACATAGAAATATGTTACTGTGGGGGGAGAAGGGGGGAAAGAGAGAAAGAGAAAAAGAGAGAGAGAGAGAGATTATTTGTCTGTTTATCTGCTTTTAGATCAATGTTTATTATTATTTATAATGCAGAGCTGTGTGTGTAATAGTATTTACCTTAGTTGGCTACATTTTTTTAATTACTTTAATTAGTTTGCATAAAATGGTTAGTATACATTGTGTTTCATCCATGTTGACTATATTTTTATGCTCTTCTCTGTGTCTTCATTTCTTCAATGATTCTGACAGGCATTCCCTTATTATATATTTCCTTTCCCTTAATTTATCTTCATATATGTTTGTTACGTCTTTATTGGTGTATAAAACTTTATTTCACTATTTATAACCTCAAGCTCATTCTCATGTTGTCAGAGCCAACTCATAGCCGACGCTCCAGTGGGTTTTCAGATACTGTAAATTGCATGAAAGCAGATTGCCCACCATTCTCCTGTGAAATAGCTAGTGGATTCAAACTGTTTATCATTGTGTTGGTAGTGCAACTCGTTATCCACTAGGCTGCCAGATCTTAACTTTGTATAAATAACAGTGGACACAGCATATTTGTAATTTTGTGATAAAATTTGTGATAGCATTCTTTAAAGTTTTATAATATTCCAACGTGCATCTTACTATCATTTCTTAATCCTTTCATCCAATGATAGGAACTTAGGCTCTTTCCATATTTTTCTATTATAAATAGTAATACAGTGAACATGAATGTGTGTGTCTGTGTGTATAAATTCATATTGTCCCTTTTATTTCTTCAGGATATATGCCTAAAGATAGTTTTTCTATATTAAATGATATTCTATTTCCATTTTTTAGAAGAAGCACCAAACTGTTTTCTATAGTTGTGCCATTTTATGGTCCCAACAGAAAATGATAAGAAGTTCCATCTTCTGTTTCTTGAATGAGATGAAATTTCATTATTGTTTTGAGAAAGGATGTTTATTTTTCCATACTTTTCCAATCTGTATGTGGAACAGATCTTCAGAGATGCTGGACTTTATGTGGCAGGAATGTGGCATCAGGATTGGAAGAAGATTCATCAACAAGCTGAGTTACGCAGATGATACAACCTTGCCAACTGAAACAGAGGAAGACTGAAGCATTTGCTGAAGAATGTCGAGGACTGAAGACTTCAATATGGATTGCTGTTCAACATTAAGGAAAGAAACATTCTCACCTTTGGGCCAATTGGCAGCACCATCATAGGTAGAGAAGAGGTTGTTAACAATTTCATCTTTCTTGGATCAACAATAACACTCTTGGCACCAGCAGTCATGAAATAAAAAATTTTTTTAAAAAAACCAACAAGTTGCATTGGGAAAGCCTACTGGATAGCCAAAGTGCTAAAGAACAGTGACGTTAGTTTAAAGACTCAAGTGTGTCTGATTCAGGCCATTGCTATTACTTGCTATGCATCTGAGAGCTGAAGAATGACTAAGGATGACAGAAGAACTGATACCCTTTAGTTGTGGTTCTAGAGAAGACTAGTCAACATATCCTGGACTGCCAAGAGAACAAACAGATCTGTTCTGGAAGAAGGGAAACCAGGTTACTCCTGGAGTCAAGAATTTTGAAGTCCTAGCCCACATTATTTGGGGATATTGCCAGGAGGAACCAGTCCTGGAAAAAGTACATCATGTTTGGAAAAGTGGACGATCAGTGCAGGAGAGAAAAACCCTGGATGAGATGGATTCAGTAACTGGGGTAATTGGAATAGGTGTATGTTGGAAATGGTGAGATTACTTTAGAATAGGACAAGGTTCATAGTGTTGCTATGAGTCACATTTGATCGGATAGCACATAACAACAACTGCAATAGCTAACAATTCCAAACATTTTTTATGATTATGATCCATCTGAATGTCTTTTATGATGAAATGTGTTTTCATGTCTTCAAACTTTTTTTAATTAAATCTTTTCTTTTTGCCTTGTGTCAGTTTCCTACACATTTTAGAGATTAGTCTGTGAAAGATATGTTATTGCCAAATATTTTTCTAAATGTTTTCAGAAAATATTATCTTTTCGATCTTTCAGAGAAATCTTTTTATGCAAAAAGTATTTGATTTTTAGAAGGAATCAGGTGTATAATTTATCTTTTGCTGTTTGTGCATGGTAGTTATGCCTAATATTCTATTTACACCTTAGCAGAATTATATATGTAAGTTTGTACCCATTTTTTTCATTGATAATCTTTATAGTTTCAGGCTTCATGTGCAAATCCTTGTTCCATTTTGAGTTAATTTTTTATTTGCTATGAGAGAGAGATCTTACTTAATTTTCTTCAACTAAATATGCAATTTTGCCAGTGTTATTTGTTAAACAGACTGTCTTTTGACATACTTAATACATTTAAAAAATCAGCTGTTAATGGGTGAATAGATTTATTTCTGGGTTCTCAGTTCTATTCCATTTTCCATTTGTTTCCTTTCCACATGAATTTAAATATTAATTTAATTTTTCTTCTCCTTAAAGAATCACTATGGAATTTGTAGGGAAATTGCATTCTAGCTCTATATTTATTTTTTATAATATTATAAAAAGCATGATTTGTTTTTTCCATGTATGTATATAACTTTTTATTTGTTCATATGATTATTTTATTATATTCTTTGTGTAGGTCTTTTTATTTCTCATTGTATTTATTCCTTAGTAATTAACCTTTGAGGTGGCTATTGTAAATGGCATTTCTTTCCTTTTCCTGTGTTGCTTTTGTACCCTGCTATAATCCTTCTATTGGTTCCAATGATACTCTTGAAGTATTTCTGGAATATACTGTATATATAGTTGCTGTTCTTAGATGCCATTGATTAGTCTACAACTCTTACTGACCCGATAAACAACAGATCTGAATCTTGCATTATCCTGCTTCATCTTTATGATCTCTGATATGTCCAGCCCAGTATTACAATCACTGTGTTAATCTTTCCTTTTGAGGCTCATATTCTCCCCACCCCCCAACTGTTGTAATGCTATCTATTGGTCTAGTGTTGAGAAATTTTGTTTTTTGGTGTTGAGATCTATATTGAAAATAGTAGTCTTTGATCTTCTGCAGTAAGTGCTGTAAATCCTCTTTGCTTTCTGCAAGCAAAGTTGTGTCCTCTGCGTAATACAAGCTATTGAAGAGTCTTCCTCCAATTCCAATGTCCTATTTCTGTTCGTAAAGTTCAGCTTCTCAATTCCTTTGATCAGCATATAATTTGAATAGGTGTAGATGAGCATATAATTTGAATAGGTGCAGAGAAAGGATACAACCTTGACACACAACTTTTCTGATTTTAAAACTGTAGTATTCCCTTGTGTTTCAACAACTGCTTGTTGACCTATGGATAGGTTTTATGTTTGGTTTCTCTTCTAATTCTATTTTTGCCCCTTAGAAAGCACATGAATAGGTACTTTTAGTTAATCATTTTATGGAACTACAGAAGCCATATCTGGGCCCAATGATGACTTCTGCAAGTCATTCTTTGTATTACATATTGAATTGTACTCTCCCACTTACCTACCAAATATGTATTGTAATCTAACCATTAAATTCTAAACAATGCTTTAGTTGTACTTCTGATATGGATCTCTTTGGAAAACAGAGTTTTATTTGTTATTTTAATGTGGCTTTAATTTTATTAAACCGAAGCACTTTTGAAATGTAAAGACAACAGACTGGATATGGATAAGTAAAGAGAGATGGACAAATGATAAATACTTTATAGAGCAATCCAGGGGATGCTGCAAATGCTAATGAAGCTGAGACAAGGAATTTTTTTCTCCACAGAGTAGATCAAGTTTTTACTTATAATCAGCACTTTTAACACATGTGCCAAGGGCACAGACAACATTGATACAAATTGTTAACTCCATAACAAGGGATTTATGTTTCACTTTTCTGTAAAACGCTGGTCTTTCTGAT
>NW_006400066.1:345617-378218 GCF_000299155.1 Elephantulus edwardii | reverse complement strand
AATTAGATATTGTTAAGGAAGAAATGGAACACATAAATATTGACATATTAGGCATTGGGGAGATGAGATGGACTGGCATGGGGCATTTTGAGTCAGATGATCATATGATATATTAATCTGGAGATGAAAAGGTGAAGAAAAATGGAGTTGCTTTCATAGTTAAGAAAGTCATTTCTAGATCCATCTTGGAGTACAATATTGTCAGTGACAGGATAATATACATATGCATACAAGGAAGGCCAGTAAATATGACTATCATTCAGATATATGCACCAACAACCAGAGCCAAGGAAGAGGAAATAGAAAACTTGTACAAACTTTTACAGTCAGAGATCGATTGAACATGCAATCAAGATGCATTGATAGTAATGGGTGACTGGAATGCAAAAGTTGGGAACAGAGAAGAAGATTCAGTAGTTGGAAAATATGGACTTGGTGACAGAAATCGAGCTGGAGAGATGATGATTGAATTTTGCACAATTTCTTATTCATTGCAAATACGTTCTTTAAGAGACATAAATTCAGGTTATATACATGGATTTCACCTGATGTTATGCATAGGAATCAGATTGATTGCATCTGTGGAAGGAACCACTGGAGAAGCTCAATATCAGCTGTGAAAACTAGGCCAGGAGTGATTGTAGAACAGACCACCAACTATTCATATGCAAGTTCAAGCTGAAGTTGAGGAAAATTAAGCCAAGTCTACGGGTACCAAAATACGACTTTGAGTCTATCCCACCTGAATTTCAGAACCATCTCAGGAACAGATTTGAGGCCTGGAATACTAATGAGTGAAGACCAGATGAGTTGTGGGAGGATATCAAGTGTATCATCCAGGAAGAGTGCAAACGGTCATTGCAAAGATAGAAGAGGAAGAGAAGACCAAAATGGACGTCAGAAGAGACTCTGAAAATTGCACTGGAGCATAGAGAAGCCAAAGCACAAGGAAGAGTTCAAGATACTAAAGAGCTGAATAGAAGATTTCAAAAGGCAGCACGGATGACAAAATAAAATAATTACAATGAAATGTGGGAGGAGTTGGAGTCAGAAAATCAAAAGGGCCGAACTAGTTGAGCATTTCTTAAGCTCAAGGAACTGAAGAACAAACTCAAACCTTGAGTTGCTATAATCAAGGATGCTTTTGGGAGAATATTAAATGATCCAGGAAGTATTAAAAGAAGATGGAACGAATATACTGAATCACTGTATCGGAAGGAACTGGCAGACGCAGAAGAATTTCATGAAACAACATATGAGCAAGAACCTATGGTGATGAAGGAAGAAGTTCAAGCTGCTTTGAAGGAATGAGCAAAAAAAAAAAAGCCCCAGGAATAGATGGTATACCAATTGACATATTTCAGCTAACAGATGCTGCCCTGGATGCGCTCACCAAGTTGTGCCAAGAAATCTGGAGAACAACCACTTAGCCAATTGACTGGAAGAGATCTATATTTGTCCCCATCCAAAAGAAAGGTGACCCAACAGAGTGTGGAAACTATAGAACAATATCTTTAATTTCACATGCAAGCAAGATTCTACTGAAGATTATCCAAAAACAAATGGAACAGCACATGAGCAGAGAACTGCCAGAAGTCCAGACTGGGTTTAGAAGGGGTCATGGTACTAGAGATATTGTAGCTGATGTTAGATGCATCTTGGCTGAAAGCAAGGATTACCAGAGAAATGTATATCTGTGTTTCACTGACTATGCAAAGGCATTTGACTATGTGGATCATGGCAAACTGTGGCTGACTCTGAGAAGAATGGAAATCCCAGAACACTTGATCGTGCTAATGAGAAACCTATACTTGGACCAAGAGGCAGTCGTGAGAACAGAGCAAGAAAACACTGCATGGTTCAAAATTGAGAAGTGCATACCCAGGGATGTGTCCTGTCTCCATACCTTTTCAACCTGTATGCAGAACAGATTATCCAGGAGGCTGGGCTCTATGAGGAGGAATGTGGGGTCAAGATTGGTGGAAGATCTATCAACAATCTGCGACATGCAGGTGACACAACCCTGCTTGCTGAAACTGAAGAGGACCTGAAGCACTTATTACAGAGGGCCAAGGACTGCAGCATCCAATTTGGATTGAGGCTCAATGTCAAGAAGACAAAGATTCTCACCACTGGGCCAATTAGCAGCATCAGGATGGATGGTGAAGAGATTGAGATTGTTCACAGCTTCAGTTTGCTTGGTTCCACAGTCAACACTCTCAGCACCAGTAGCCAGGAAATTAAAAGATCTATTGCCATGGGAAAGTTTGCTGTTAGAGACCTCTCCAAAGTACTGAAGAGCAATGATGTCACTCTGGAGATTAAGCTGTGTCTGTTACAGGCCATGGTCTTTGCAATCACTTGTTATGTGTCAGAGAGTTGGACAATGACCAAGGAGGATAGAAGGAGAATTGATGCTTTTGAGCTGTGGTGCTGGAGAAGTGTATTGAGGGTACCATGGGCTGATAGGAAAACAAACAGATTCATCCTGGAAAGGGTTAAAACTGGGAAGCTCCTTGGAGGCAAGGATTCGGAGGCTCTGTCTAACATACGTTGGACATGTTGTAAGGAGGGACTGTTCCTTGGAGAGGAACATCATGCTTGGTCTATTGGAGGGACAGCACAGGAGGGAAAGGGCCTCTATTTGGTGGATTGATTCAGTGACTGGGGCAATCAGGATGGGTGTGTTGGAGACAATGAGATTGGCACAGGACAGAGCAGAGTTTAGGGCTGTTGTACGTAGGGTTGCTATGAGTCGCAAGAGACTCAACGGCACATAACAACAACAATAGCCTCCTAAAATTTTGGAAAGTAATTTATTGTTTTTTGAAGCCACTGGTTTGTATTGTTTTTGTTATAGTGTTATTGTTGTTTACTGTAGGGTTGGAACCAAAGCATAACTGACCCTGTGGTAGATTTTCAGAGACGGTTAATCACGAGGAAGGGAATTACTCATACTTCTGCCATAGGGAGAAATACTGGTGGCCTTGAACTGTATGCCCTTGAGAGTGCAGTGCAGCTTCAAGCCACTAGGCCACTAGAGCTCCCTATTTTTGTTATAGTGGCACTAAAACTAACACAATGTATTTAAAGCTAGAGAATAGATTTTGACTAACCCTTTAATGAATACAAAATAGAGATTATGACTAGATGAAACTGCTGTTGCTGTCCTGACATGTTGACTGTGTCCAGTGTCCTGATGACCAAAAGGACAGATTTGAGGGATATTCAAAGAAATTGTCACCAAATATCCCACATTATTTTCAATTTTTACCCACATGAATTTGACTGCTACTAATGAATTTTGTAAGCAAACATACTTCCAGGCTGAGGCAGTGAAAGACCAAACACTATCTGCAATTTATTCATGGAGTCTCAAATAATGGAGACACTTCTGTAGACTCCGTTTCTGAGTTTCAAACCAACTAGCATATGGCAAAGTGAAAAAAGAAACTTTTTTTAATATAAAAAGTCTGATATAAAAGGGGTTTGCTCCTGAAACATATTCTATCCTATAATGATGGTTTACTTTTGTTGAGTAGAGCTGAACTTTCTGTACAAAGTAGATCTTTTTTAAAAAGCAGTTTTACTTTGCCTTCACTTTTATGAGGATGCTTCATGTAGCCTATTACTCCTACTCACCCACCTACCTGCTCTTGTGGGGGGGAAAGTATCATAAGAATAACGGTGAGGAGGCAGACACATGGCACTGTAATTGCTGTTTCCAATGCAGCATGATGTGAGTAGAAGAGTTTGTTTTTCTCTTCCCACATAATGGTGCATCAGGGGTGAGATACACTCCGGAAAAGGTTATTGTGAAGATCCTTTGGGAATTCCATAATGGGCACTTGCTGTTTGAGCATTCCCTCTAATCAATACAAAATAGCAAATTGTGGGCTCCATAAGCAAAAGCACAGACATTTAATCATGTGAATGCACATGGATCCAGAAGAAGAATTAATTATTCATCATGCTGTGGTTAGGCTGAACTTCAATTAATAAATAATTTAGAAAGCCTCATACAAGGGAATGATACATTATATTATGAAATAAGGTAACGTCTTAGCAGAAATCTCCAAATCCAAATATAAAAGGTAATTTCTCATTATTGATTATTCCAATGTCATACCACTTACATTTATTCATAAGTAGTACTTGTCTATGTCTCTACCGATTGACATGAAGGAAAGCTTTATTAATACTTACAAAGTCCTTTTTCACAAATATGATAGTTAAATGTATAAAAGACATAATTCAAATTTGACTTGGTCCAATAAATAATCTGACTTGGTCCAATAAAAATAGGGAATTAATAAAACCAACTTTCTTATATTCCTGAAGGTATTGCCTAAATATTTTAAAATGCCAAAAGTATTGACAGAAATGAATAGCTACTTTAAAAAAAATGAATACCACAGAAGTAGTAGTATATTTACCCAATAGTGCATGTGCTGCATATAGCTGGATGTTCATTATGTGGCACATTGTTAATTAGTGAATCCACCAGAAGTTGGAACTCTGTACACAAAGAGCTTTGTGTCATGGGTTGATATTTTCTCTTGTTATACACTTGGTAAACAAATCATTCTTCATGATTGTCTAGCTTCAGAGTTGAAATTACTTCAACAGAAAGCTGAAAAGAAAATAAATGTAAAAGATCAAACTTGGGAACTATTTTCAAGAACTTCATGTTACTCTAATCTGTTCTATCCTTTTCAGCCTCCTTCCCCAGACATTGGTAGGAAAATGAGTGATAGGTTCCAATTTCTTTTTCAAGTTACCTTTGGCAACAATTTCATTTCTATGCAGAGATTTTTAGGACAGTGTGTCTGTCAGTCAGTAAAGTTTGCATGGTGCTTCCTGTTGTTCCCTCAACAGTTGATATTTAATGGTTGTGCTATTGTTGGTGAAACTGACTCAAGTACTAATTTTGTTTTCTAGTTCACTGCCCTTCAAAATCTGAAATTAATTCTACTTTAAACAATGAACTACTAATCATTAGGGTTACAAGGACCAATCTTTCTAGATTATAAAATTAGGAAAATGAAGAGTTATTCTCATGTTGACACAGTGGTCAGATTTTGTTTGTTTGCTTTTTTAACATCAAGAAAATTTCCAGTTTCTCCAACTCACTTTTGATTTTTTGATTCCAAGTTGTGAATGTTAAATTGATCATGTTGTGTTTACATACTGTTTAATTTCTTACTTTGGCTGATATTGGACCACTGCACACATGCACTGCACCTTGTTTACCCATTTTCCAGTTTGGCTGTTATTCATGAACCGTTTGGTGGTTTTTGTTTTACTTAAATAAATGGCCACATTGGGACACATGGAAATGAATTTAATGTTGTAAGAAACTGACAAGTTATTTTCCATTGTGCATTCCTGCCAGCAGTGTGCATGGCTGTCCTTGTTATTCTGAAGCCTCATCGACAAAGTAGTGCGTCTGCTTTTTTCCTAGTCATTTCAATAGGATTGTAAGATTGTCTCATTATGGTTTTAACTAGCATTTCCTTAGTTATTAGTGATACTAATCATCCTTTCTGGAGCTTATTTGTAATTAATTTATGAAACATTTATGCAAATATTTAGTCTACTTTTTATGGTGGTTTATTATTGAATTTTGATATTTCTAAATACTTATCTTTTCTGTACAAATCCTTTGTTTAATGTGTAATTCTAAATATTCCTTTCTAAGATAGTGAAGTGACTTTTTATTTTCTAGATACTGTATTATGAAAAGTAGACATATATATTCTAGTTTATACATTTTCTTTAGTGAATTATGCTTTTGTTGCCATATTAAGAAATTTTTACCTTAATGTAAATTACAAAGTTTTTCTCTTGTATTTTTGTAGACTATTATAATTTTCATTTTAATTTAAATTTATGTTGTTGTTGTTATGTGCCGTCAAGTCGTTTGCGACTCATAGCCACAACAGCCCTAAACCGTGCTCTATCCTGTGCCAATCTCATTGCCTCTGACACACCCATCCCGATTACCCCAGTCACTGAATCAATCCACCTCATAGAGGGTCTTCCCCTCCTGCGCTGTCCCTCTACTCTACCCAGCATGATGTCCCTCTCTTAAGACCTGTCTCTCCTTACAACATGTCCAAAGTATGTCAGACTAAGTCCCAGAATCCTTGCCTCCAATAAATTTATAGTTTGTTTAATTTTTAAATAACCCAAACCAGAATGTGTGCATATGACATAGATAGTTATTTATGTATATAGTGGTAGTGGGAGATGGTTTGGGGTATATATTTTGCCTTGAGTCCAATTGTCCCCATGTTCTTTGTTGAATAGGTTATTCTATCATAATTTAATTGTCTTAGCCTTCTCGTTGGTAATCAATTGACTCTATATGCTTGGGTCTGTTTCTATAAACTCTATTATGTTCCATTGATTGTTTATGCCAATACCATGATATCTTAACTACTTAAGTTAGTCTATAATCAGGTAATGTGAGTCCTCCAATGTCGTGATGCTTTTTCAAAATTGTTTCCTCTAATTCTCTTCATTTACCTGTTCATATCAATTTTGTATGAAGCTTGTTTTCTTGCTGCAATCTTATGTGGAGAGAATTGGCATCTTACAATCTATTTCATTTTCAGAACTAAAAGCAGAATGTTTCTCTCCACTTCTTTAGATCTTCAAGTAGCCCTTGTTGTACAAACCATCAAGTGCTCAGCTGTTAGAAGTTGAGTTGTCCTGAAAAAAACATGAACTACTTAAATAATTACTTTCTTACAGCCAAAATAATACTATAAGACAGTTTTATTGTGTCATATTAAGCCACTAAAAAATTGATATGTAGGTCTTATTTGATTTCTTCCTTATGTTTTTTTTTTTATTCTGTATTGGTTTACTTGCTAAGTTTGTATATGTTGTTTTTCACACCGGATCTTTCCCATTTCCTTTACCTACCTCTCCCCTCCATCCATGAGTTGTGCAATCCTACGATTAACCATCTCACCCTGCCCCCCATCCTCATCTCCCTGTTTCCACCCTCCCACCTTAGATCCTAATACCTGTTCTACAATAATGATCTTATACAGTGTTTGCCCTTATGGTACTGAGTCATTTCACTTAGCATAATGCTTTCCAGTCCCTCCCAAGTTAGGTAATGATTTACAAAATATTTTTTCCTGTGTGTTGTATAGTATTACATCACGTGAATTGTATCGTATTACATCATGTGGATGTGCCATAATTTCTCTATCCTATTGTGGTTGGACATTTGGGTTGTTTCCATGTTCTTACTATGGTGAATAATGTGCTATGAACATTGGTGTACAAGTCTATGTTTGTGCCGTCGTTCTCATTTTCTCGGGGTATATTCCAAGCAGTGGAATAGCTGAGTCTTATGGAATTTCTATGTTCAGCTTTCTGAGGATCTACCAGACTGTCTTCAAGAGTAGTTATAATATTTTACAATCCCACCAACAATGCATAAGAGTTCCTATCTCACCATATCTTCTCCAACATTTATTACTTGCTGTCCTGTTAACTTTGCCACTGCTACTGGACTGAAATGGTATCTCATTGTTATTTTGATTTGCATCTGTCTTATTTTCCATGATTTGGAGCATTTCTTTATGTGTCTGTTGGGCATCCAAATATCTTCCTCTATGAAACTTCTTTCCATTTGTTTTGCCCATTTTGTTATTGGATTATCAGTCTTTTTCTTGTGGAGGACCTGTAGGATTCTGTAAACTTTTGAGATTAGACCCTTGTCTGAAATGGTATTGCCAAATGTTGTTTTTTTCTAGTCAGTAGATTTTCTTTTTACTTTATTAGGAAAAATTTTTATGCAAACAGGGATTTAATCTTTAGAAGGTCCTGTCTTTAATTTTATCCTCTCTAGAATGTACATTTCTGGCTGAATTTGTAGACTAGGCTGTCTAGGCATGATCCAAATTTATCTCTGATGAACTTTATGGTTTGGGCCTTTACCCATGTCTCTTATCCACCTTAAGTTGCTTTTTGTTTATAGTGTGTGATGTGGTTCCTGTTTCAGCTTTCCTCAGGTCACAGTCTACTTTTTCCAGCTCCATTTGTTGAAGAGGCTATAATTTCCCCATTTGATAGGTTTTACTTCCTTGTCAAATATCAGTAGACCATACATAGCTGGGTCTCTTTCTGGTTTCTCAATTCTATTCCATCAGTCTATGTGCCTATCATTGCACAAGTATGATGCTTTGGTTACTACCACTGTGCATCAGGTTTTGAGATGAAGTAACGCTATGCCTCCACTTCATTTTTCTTTTTCAGAAGTGCTTTGCTTATTCGGGGTCTCTTTCCTTTCCAAATGAACTTGACATTTCAATCTCCTTGAAAAATAAATTTGGTATCTGTATTGTAATTACGTTGAACATGTAGATTGCTTTTGGTAGGATTGTCATTTTCACAATATTGAGTCTTTCTATCCATAAACTGGGAACATTTCTCCATTTTTTTAGATTTATTGTGTTTTCAGAAATGTTCTGTAGTTTCTTTGTATAGTTCTAAACATATTTATTTTTTTTTTAAAAGTAAGAAGTGACTTTACACATGAACCTCACCTGAGGGGCACCACAAGAGTCATTGGAGAAGCTCAATATTAACAATCAAAACAAGGCCAGGTGCTGACTATTGAAAAAACCATCAATTGCTCATGTAGCAGTTCAAATTAAAACTGGGGAAAAAAACCCAGTCCCTAAAATATGACCTCAAGTATATTTGACCTGAATTTATGAATCATCTCAAGAACATAATTGAGTTATTGAATATAATATGATCGAAGACCAGATGAACTGTGAATGACACCGAGGATAGTGTCCATGAAGACAGCAATAGGTCAAGGTCATTACAAAGACAGAGGATAAAGAAAAAAATCAAGGGAAAGGTTGCCGAAGTAAAACAGCTGAATAGAATATTGCAAACTGAAGCTAAAAAAAGACAAAGCAAAATATTCTAATAGAATGTGCTGGAATTGGAAAATAAAAAGGTAAGAACTCACTCAACATTTTTCAAGCTGAAGGAACTGAAAATATTTAATCCTTGAGTTACAATATTAAAATATGCTATGGGCAAAATCTTGAATGATCCAAAAAGCAGATGAAAAGAATACACAGAGTCACTGTATAACAAAAAAAAAAAAAGGCTGACACTGAAAAATTTTAGTGAGTAATATGGACAAGGGTCAAAAGTAATGAAAGAAGAAGTTCAAGAAAAATTTCAGTAAACAATATGAACAAGAGCCACACTACAGTCATTGGAAAAAAATAAGTCCCTAAGAATCAATGTAAGATCAATT
Source organism: Elephantulus edwardii (assembly GCF_000299155.1). Taxonomy (NCBI): domain Eukaryota; kingdom Metazoa; phylum Chordata; class Mammalia; order Macroscelidea; family Macroscelididae; genus Elephantulus; species Elephantulus edwardii. The sequence continues at coordinate 368,914 of NW_006400066.1, read as the reverse complement.
GACATATTTCAACTAATAGATGCAGCCGTGGAAATGTTCACGAGTCTGTTTCAGAAAATTTGGAGCTAAGTTGCCTGGGTGACTGATGAGAAGAGATCAATATTTGTTTCCATCCCCAAGAGGTAACTCAACAGAATGTGGAAAGTATTGAACAATGTCATTAATATCACCTGCAAGCAAAGTGTTGCTGAAGCCCATTCAAAATCAGCTAGGATAGTTTATTAACAAGGAATTGTCATAAGTTCAAGTGGCACAAGGTGTTTCATTACTATTATCAGATAGATCCTGACAGAAAGGAGAGAATACCAGAAGAATATCTATTTTTTCTTTATTGATTATGCTAAGGCTGTGTGGCTTATAACAAATTGTGTATAATATTGAAAAAATGGGAATTCCAAAACACTTAATAATGCTCATACAAAAATCTATACTTAGAAAAAGAAGCTGTTGTCCAAATGGAGCAAAGGAACACCACATGGTTAAAATCAGGAAGTGTTTGTATCAGAGATGTATCATTTTTTATACATCTCCAATAGGTATACTAAGCAAATAATTAGTTAAGCTGAACATTATGAAGAAGAATGTGGCATCAGTATCAGAGGAGCATTCATCAACAGCCTATATTATACACAACCCTCTTTGATGAAAGTGAGGAGAACTTGAATCATTTGGTCCAGATGAGGAACTACAGCCTTCAGTAAGGATTATATGTCAAATTAAGAAAACAAGGATCCCCACCACTGGGCCAATAGAAAACATCATGATTGTTGAGGAAAAGATTGAGGTTGTCAATGATTTAATCTTTCTTAAATCCACAATCAACACCCTTGGTACCAGCAGTCAGGAGATTAGGAGACACACTGCACTGAGAAAGTCTGCAGTCAGGGACTTCTTCAAATTATTGAGGAGAAATGATGATATTTTTAGGACTAAGATGCATTAAACTCAGACCATTGTCTTTCCAGTCACTTGATATCCATCTGAGAGCTGGACAATGAACAAGGATAGCAGAAGAAGAATTGATGCCTTTGAATTGTGATCTTGGAGAGAAGTGTTAATATGCCATGGACTTCTCTAAGAACAAACATGTATGTCTGGGAGAAAGCGTAGCCAGAGTGTTCCTTGGTGGCAAAGATGATGAAGTTTCATCTCTCATACTTCGGACAAGCTGCTAGGAGAGGCTATTCCTTGGAAAGAGGCATGATGTTTGGGAAGATGGAGGGTCAGCACAAGAGAACAAGATTCCAAAGAGATAATTGATAGAGATAATTGTGGCACTTGACACACTTGAGTGTGTCAGAGACTGTGAGGATGGTACAAGATAGGAAAAGGTTCAGGTTTGTTGTTTGTAGGCTTACTCTGAGTTGTACTTGACTCCATATCACCAATCAACGGCAACAACAACCTAAGCCTTATACTAAATAGTACATGCTTTGGGTTGTTATTTTGTGTGCATATGTGTGTAAATATTGTCATTTAATTATTTCATGAACTAGTGGGTAAGGAGTTGCACTGCCAACCCAAAGACAGGTGGTTTGAACAGACTAACTGCTTAACTACTAAGTGGGGGAAAGATGAGTAATCTCCCATGTGATTCACAGCCTCTGAAAATCCACTAAAGTGTCAGTTAAGAGTTGGTTCCACAAGCAATTCTAATTTAAGGAGAGATGGTAGTATAACAGTTAAATACTTGATTGCTAACTCAAAGGTAGATGGATCAAACTCATCCAGCAGTTCCAGAGGATAACAGTCATGAAAACTCTACAGAGTTCTTCTACTCTGTAATGTAGGGACATTGTGAGTTAAAATTGATTTAATGGCACTCAACAATTCTAGTTTGTTAGGATTTTTGCATGTTTTGTTAATCATGTTTTATATATATTTTTACTAATTTTAAAATAATAAGTTACAGTGTTAAGCATGTGTTCACAGATTTAAGTAATAGTTATAGAGCATAGTCCATGCACTAGAATCTGAGCAAAGCAGGGCCTGCAAGTTCTGAATTTAAATTTACAGCTATAAGGAACCAATAGTTAAAAATTAATGATTAACTGATTGTTTGCACAATTGTAACAAAACCCTAAAAACCAGGAAAAAAAAAACATCCCCTCAAACACATTTTTTTATTAATGAAGAAATTACTCATAGCTGACCCTCCAACAGGTTTTCAGGAACTTTAAATTACGTAGGGGAATATTGCCCATCTTTCTCCATAGTTGGTGGATTCAAATTTCCTGCCTTTCAATTAGCAGTGCAACTGTTTAGCCTCTAAGCTTCCAGAGTTCCTAACCTGGAATGTGTGAGAGAAAATGTAATCTCACCCATTCACTCTTATCTTTTTTGTTCCAATCTTATATACCCAATCCCAGAGAAGTTGAACCAACAGACTATGGAAGTTTTTGAACAGTATTATTAATATGGCGTTGCAAGAAAAATATTTCTATAGCTTATTCAGAAGTGGCTAAGCAATACATTAGAGAGAACTGTTAAAAAATACAGGGTGGGTTGGAAGAGGCTGTGGCACCAGAAATATCATTGTTGATGTCAGATGGATCTTGGCAGAGAGCAGAGAATACCAGAAGGATGTCTGTGTTTTAATGACTAGACAAAGGCATTTGACTGTGTGAATCAGAGTAATTTACAGTCAACATTGGGAAAAATGGGACTCCTAGAACAGTTAATTGTGCTGGTGCTAAACCTATACTTAGATTAAGAGTCCGTTATCCAAATAGAGCAAAGAAACACTGCATAATTTAAAATAAAGAAAAAAATGTACAGGGTCTCTTGCCTCTCCAGATAAATTAGAAAATTTCCCTTTTGACCTCCTTGAACATGATTTTGGTATCTAGATTGGAACTTGTCATTTTTTTGCTCATCTTTCCTTTTTCCCCCCTTCTCTTCTCTTGTCCTGGACCGTCAAATCAGATCTGATTGACACAGGAAGAAATTGCCCCTCTTTCTCCAGCAAAACATCTGGAGAATTCAAACTGAGGATTTTTGTTGTTATTTTCACAACATTGGGGCTTCCTATCCATGAACAGGGTACATGTTGCCATTTCATTAGGTTTTTTTATTGTGTCTTGAAGAAATGCTGTGTAATTTTTTTTTATAGGGCTTAGGTATTTCTAGTTAGGTTCACTACCAAGATTCTTACTCTCTGACCTCAAAACTAACTATGCAGCAGTAATAATCAAAACAGCATAGTGCTAGTACAATGACAGGCACATAGACCAATGGAACAGAATTGAGAACCCAGAAATGGACCTAGCTATCTATAGCCAACTGATATCCAACAAGGAAATGAAACCTATCAAACGGGAAAATGACAACGTCATCAACAAATGGTGGTGGCAAAACTAGACTTCCACCTGCAGAAATCTGAAACAGGATCCACATCTCACACCATACAAAGAAATCAACTCAAGGTGGATCAGAGACCTGGAAGTAAAGCCCAAAACCATAAAGTTCATAAAAGACAAAATGGATCAAAGCTTAGAAGCCCTAGTCTATGGTATAAAGAGACTACCAAATACAACCAGAAATGTACAATCTGAAGAGGATAAAACTGATGAATGGGACCTTCTAACGATTAAATACCTGTGTGCATCAAAAACTTTTTTCCAGCAGGGTGAAAAGAAAATCTACTGACTGGGAACAAACATTTGGTAATACCAGCTCAGACAAGTCTCATAATGAAAGTTTACAGAATACTCCTAGGCCTCCACTATGAAAAGACTGATAATATAATTATAAAATAGGGAAATGATATGGAAAGACTTTTCACAGAGGAAGTTATTTGGATGGTCAATGGACACTTGAAGAAATGATCCAAATCACTGGAAATAAGAGAGATGCAAATCAAAACCACAATGAGATACCATTTCAGTCCAGTAGCAGTGACAAAATTTAATAGGACATCAAGTAATAGATTTTGGAGAGGATGTGATGAGATAATAACTCTTATGCATTGTTGGTGGAATTGTAAAATGGTACAACCATTCTGGAAGGCAGTTTGGCGCTTCCTCAAAGAGCTGAGCATAGAAATTCCATATGACTCAGCTATTCCACTGCTTGGAATGTACCACAAGAAAAGGAGAACTGAAGCTCAGAGACTTGTATACCAATGTTCATAGCAGCATTATTCACCATTGCAAGAACATGGAAACAGCCCAAAATTCCAACCACAATCAAATGGATAAAAAAATTGTGATACACTCATACAATGCAAAACTAAGCAGTATGCAAGAGCAACGATTTTGTAGATTATTACCTAATTTGGGAGGAACTGGATAGCATTATACTGTGAACTAACTCAGTCTCACAAGGATGGATGTTGTATAAAAGCGTTACTGTAGAATGAGTATGAGAATCCAATGGGTGGGGGAGGGTGGAAACAGAGAGATCAGGATGTGCGTGGGATGGGTAAGAATTAATCATGGGGTTGTACAATTTGATGGTTGGGGTGTGAGGGATATTGGAAGAATCTGATGTGAAAAACAATGTATTCAAATTTTGTAAATAAATTAGTATAATAAAAAATAATTTCTTAAAGAAAGATGTATGTTGGGACTCTTTCTGTGTTATGTGCTTATTCAATCTAAATACTGGATAAATCATTTAGGAACTGGAGTTTATAAAGAAAAATGTGACATCAGGATTGGAGAAAGAATAGCAACAACCTGTGTTACACAAATGACACAACCTTCTTGCTGAAAGTGAAAAGGATTTGTAATGTTTACTGCAGAAGATCAAGGACCATGTACAGTCTTCAATATGATTACATCTCAACATCAAGAAAACAAACATCTTCACCACCAGACCAACCGGCAGGATCAGGATAAATGGGGAAAAGACTGAAGGTGTCAATGATATCACCTAACTTGGATCCACAATTAATACCCATGGTATCAATAATCAAGAAATCAAAGCACAATTTGCACTGGGAAAATCTGCTGTCAGGGACTTTTTCAGAGTAATAAGAGTAATAATCTCATTTTTAATGACTAAGGGTCGCTATGAGTCGCAGGCGACTCGACGGCACATAACAACAACAACAACAACAAGGTACACCCGACCTGCATGGTCTTCTTAATTCCTTGCTATGCATATGAAAGTTGGACAGTGCCTACTACAGAAGAACAAATGATGTCTCTGAGTTGTTGTGTTAGAGAAGAGTTCTGAACATCCCACCGACTGCCAAGAGAATAAACAGGTCTCTTTTGGGTAAAGTGAGACCAGGATGCTCCTGTGTGAGGCAATTTTGAAACTCTGTCTCACATACTTTGAGTATGTTGTGAGAAGGAGTCATTTCTTAGAGAATGACATCATGTTTGGAAAGAGTGTAAAATAGGGAGGCCACAACCAATGGATTGACATGGTGACCCTAATAATGGTCTTAAGTGTGCGAAAGATGGTGTGGATCATGCAGGATAGGGCAAGATTCAGATTTGCTGTTCATATGGTAGCTAATGAGTCATGGTCAACTTAACAACACTGAACAATAGCACACAAAAACATGTCAAGTCTCTGGGGAAGACTAGACAGTGAATAGGAGTATGGGAAAATAAAAAGCATAGAACCAAAATTTTAAAAACTATAAAAAGAAAGCTACACGATAAATTTTCCTTCTTACTAACTACCCAATGAGATGAAACAAAACTGAAAATGAACCCTTTTGCTGTGAAGTTGATTCCAACACAGTATGACTCTGTGTTACAGAGTAAAACGATTCTACTAGATTTTTCTAAGCCTGATTTTTTTTCAAGACTCCACATTTTATTTTTATTGAATTCTTGTTTTTGTACCTCATATAAATACAGAACTGAAAGTTGATGGGTTACTCAGGATAGCAAAAGGAGATGATAGTGTGCCACAATAGATACATTTCATAAATTAGGATTATAACATAGTACAGAAAAAATTGAGAGATTCTAAATTAATGAATGATATATAGTTTATAAATGTGAACTTGCTTAACCTTATTTTAAAATATTTTTTATTGAGTTCAATATAGTAATACCTTTACAGTATGTTTCATTCATATACATTGTTTTATACAATCTTTTATTTATATTCTGTTACATACAATCCTTCACATACATTCTGTTTTACATTATTTTTTTTATACTAGCTTATTTACAAAATCTAAGCCTGATTTTTAAAGACAGGAGTTCTGGTGAAATAGTGTGTAGAGTTGCACTGCTAATACTAAGCCTGTGTGCTTCTCTGGTTATTCAAATCCACAAGCTGCTCCGAGGGAGACAGATGGGTAACTTTTTACTTGGTTTATCATCTTGGAAACCTATCAAAGGGTCAGTTTTTAGTCTGAACAGACTGGACAACAATGAGAGAGAATCTTTACAGAAGCAGATTACCAGGATTTTCTTCCATGCCAGCCTTGAGTTTTTCATTGTATTTTGTTTGTTGGTTGGTTGGGGGGTGGGGGTTGCCAATTCCTTCAGAGTAGCTGGAACTTCTTCCTTCACTGCCATTGTCTCTTGATCATACGTTGTTGTTGATTGCCTTTGAGTTGAGTATGACTCATAGCAACCCTATGAACAAACGGCCTGAAGCCCCTCTACAACTATCAACATTTATCAAAGTTTATAGTTTCCAGGGGCATGTTTTTTATTTAGGAAGTGGATGTCACTCTTGCTTTCATATGTAGTTTAATAAAATTCTTCTGTCAGTCAACTATTTTTGGTATGGTGACTCTGTACTCCTTTCATCCTCTTTTGAAGCATCCTGGGTCATTCAACATTCTTCCCACAGTATCCGTAAGTATTACAACTAGAGGCTTGAATTGATTCTTCAGTTCCTTCAGCTTAAGAAATGCTGAGCGAGTTCATGCCTTTTGATTTTCAGACTCCAGATCTTCACACATTTTATTATAATACTTTGCTTTGTCTTCCCAAACTGCACTTTGAAATCTTCTGTTCACCTCCTTAACATCTTACGTTCTTCCCTATGCTTTGGCTTCTCAACACTTTAATGCAATATTCAGAGTCTCTTCTGATATCCATCTTAGTCTTTTTTTTTTCTTCCTCCATCTTTGTAATGACTCTCTGCATTCTTCAGGGATGACATTTTTTTAAAATGGAAATTTTTATTTTAATTTTTATTTTAACAAAAGTTTACAGAAAAGTTACATTTTAATTCATTCAGTGTTGCACATTTTTACCCCCTCTCATCCCTCCCTCCTTTCACCTTCCCCCAGTTCATGGTTGCATAATTACCTCCACCCAGTGCTCTTTGCAATTAACATTGCACTGAAATAAATTAAATAAATAACTGTTTTAAAGGATGTTTGATTAGACATTATATGTACGAAAAGCAGCCCAGCATATTAGGATGACATTCTTGCTATCCTCCCACAGCTCATCTGGTCTTTTCTTATTAGTATTCAAAGCCTCAAATCTGTCCCTAAATTGGTCTTTAAGTTCAGGTGGGATAGACTCAAGGTCAAACTTTGTTTCTTGTGGATTGGATTTGATTTTCCTTAATTTCAGTTTGAACTTTCATATGAGTAGCATTGATGAACTGGATTGTAATGGTACATTTTAAATCAGACAATTGTATGATCTACTATACTGAAAATGCAAAGGTGAGAAAAAATGGAGTCACATTCATAGCTATAAAAGGCCATTTCTAGATCCATCTTGAAATTCAATGTTGTAAAGACAAGATAATATCTATTTGGATATAAGGAAGACCTGTTAATATCATTATCATTCCAATTTATGCACCAACAACCAGAACCAAAGAGGAGGAAATATATGACTTCTACCAACTATTGCAATTGAAAATTGATCAAACCAAGATATAATAGTAATAATGTGTGACTGGAATCCAGAAATTGGGATCAAGGAAGAAGGATCAATAGTTGAGAACCATGGACTTGGTGACACAAAGGAGGCTGGAGACAGAATGATATAATTCTGTACAATTATTTATTCATTTAAAATACATTTTATAAGAAACACAGATGGCCTCAGCTGATAGCCTACACAGGAATCACCTGTGGGAAAAATTGCTGGAGAAGCTCAATACCTGCTGGGAAAAGTAGGCCGGGTACTGATTGTGGAACAGATCATCAACTACTCTTATGGAAGTTGTTGTGGTTAGGTACTGTCAAGTTGAATACAACTCAAAGAGACACTATGAACAACAGATCTGAGCCCTGTCCTATCATGTGTCATCCTCATCATCTTTGACACACTATTATTGAAGTCACTGTGCTATTTCATCTCATTTGGTGTCTTCTCTTTTGCTGACCTTTCCACCTTTCCAAGCTTGATGTCGCACTTCAAGAAACAGCCTCTCCTGAGGATCTCCAAATTTTAAAGTAGTGGTGTAAATGAAGAACTCAAAACCAAATTAGTTGGAGATTGGGATGTTGTTGTTGTTGGATGCCATTGAGTCACATATGACTCAGCAACCCTATGAACAAAGGATCTGAACCCTGTTCTAGCCTGTGCCATCCTCACACTTGCTCACACACAAGAGCCCATTGCAGCAGTTACCGTGTCAATCCAACTGGTTGAGGGTGATTGGGATAGAAGCAAGTAAATCACCTTAAAAATGCCCCATGTGGAAGGATTTTTATTTAAAATATAAACATCCTTTTAAATATTTCAGTATATGTGCATATTCTTTAAAACTAAGTCAGTATAAAAGCCCAATACTCTCCTACATCATATTTTATTATTACACAGGAACATATTTATCTTTGACAATTTGACATTTTAATACCAATATATTTGTCTTGGTTTTCATTCAATGACTACATAAACAAGTCTAATATTCATAAATGTTGCAATTCTTTCATTTTTATTTTGATATTGCAAATGGTTTCATATATATTTTCTACTTATGTAAGTACACATCTAGGATAAATTTGTCAAAGTAAAACAAAAAGTATACACATAAAAATGTGTATTACTTTTATTCAAAATAGTCAATTCTTTATGGGAGAAAGATGCGCTATCTTTTCCCATGTGATTTCCAGCCTATGAAGATCTTTGGATTATCAACTATGAATTGGTTTTGAATAGATGTTACACAACGTTTCATTCTTTAGGAAATTTAGATAATACTAGAGGGACTTCTTATGTTTCATTTTACATAGACTCATTAGTCGTAACTGTTGTATCATGATAATTGTTAGCTGTGTGTGTGTGTGTGTGTGTGTGTGTGTGTTCTGTCAAATCAGATCTGACTAGTACAAGGAGGAGATTGCCCCTCCTTCTCCAGCAGAGCATCTGGTGTATTAAAACCACGTGCCTCTGGGATTGTAGTGCGGCTTCTTGCCACTAGACCACCAGAGCTCCCTAATTGTTAGCTCTTAAATACCTTTTAATCAGGCATCTAAGAATAAAGATAGCCTTCTATAACAGCAAATGCCACACTAACAGAAATGTATGGTATTTCCATTACATCAAATATTTTAATTGTTTCGTTTTTCTTGAGTTTTTTTAAAGCTGTTTTCCCCCAAGAAAGATCCAATTAACAAACTGAATTAATTACTTTTTTATTCTTGAATAGTACCACCTGTCCTTTTGTTTATTTGTTTAAATTACTTTGAACATTTAAAAGCTCCAGGCCATTTTTCTTTAAGAATGACCTACTTTTCTGTAATTTGAAGACAGTTTATCATGATTAAATATAGAATAACTTTTTCCCCCCAAGAATGTCACATTAGTGTTGTATGAGTCTTAACATCGTATATTAAGATTCACATTTGTGTGAGCCTGCCCTGGTGGTAAATGTCTGTATGGAGTCGTGAAACCAACCCAAAAGGGCTACTTTTCTCTTAGAATTTACCGGCATCTCCACAGGATAAAGACAAGAAATTCCCTTCTGTGTGATTTATAGCCTTGGAAACTCACTTGAGGGTCAGTTATTAGTTGGTTCTGACGACTTCATTATAGTTGTATTTTTAAACTTTTATACTATTAATAATCTTAAATTTATTCACTTGATGAAAATGATGACTGTTAGTTCATATATATATATATAAAATGCACATGTATATGTATCTATACACACACACTATATATATGTACACACATACACAAACATACACACATATATATTTCTTAGGATACAGCTCACTAAATATTATTCTTTTTTTTCCATGAACTGTTTTCTTTTTATACTTAATATTAACAATTTGCTGTAGAGTTGAGTTAGTTTATTTTTATTTATATTAAACCTCAGGATTTACTTTTTCTTCTTATTTGATTTATTTTTTTAAATTAATTTTAATGAAAGTTTACAGATACTTTGGATTTCCATCTATTCATTGTTGCACTTTTCTCACTGCCCACCCCTAGCCCCAATTCAATCTTCTCTTTGAAAAGTAAAAGACAATTTCTTTCATTGTTATACAATCCCTCCCCCCAAGTCCACTCCACTATGCTGCCTTCATTCTGGACTTCTGCCATAACAATAATGCCTAATCATGCATATCTTTTAAACAGTTCTCTCTCTCATCTGTTTCAATGCACTACACATTATTTATCCCCCTTTCTCAGTCTCCTCTTAACCCCTATGTCGGTCCTCTTTTATAACAGTGGAATTATGCAGTATTTATCTTTTTGTAAATAAAATTAAAAAACCTCATTGCTGTAAAGATGAAACAAACTTAACGTTTACCAGACAACAGGCTTTTATGATGCTGTGAATCTCATGGGAGGAAACTGTTGCACTACCTTTTAGTCGGTGGCACAGCTCCCTCCACCAAAGCATCAGAACTCTTTCTGTGAATGAGTAGTCATGATAAAATACTGCCAAGATTAAACAGTTAAAACTCTGTAAAAATGTGTAAATCCTATTATTTTTATCTGTTCTACCCTGATTCACCTACTCTCATAGGTATTACTTCAAATAGTTCCATGGCCTCCACCTTTCATGGGTGCCTTTCTTCTCATATTTTTTTTTCTTTTCTGACCTCAAAGTTGTGTGCTATATACACTTGTTTGCAACTTGTTTTTCCACTAATGATAAATCTTACTTTCCACTATTATAGCACACAAAGAGCTTTATGGATTATTTAGAGATTTAGAGAGCTTTGGTGGCCTAGTGGTAATATAGCTAATGCTAAAGCAAACTAATGCACCAATGACCATCTTAAAACTAAAATTTATCAGCCCACAAGTTGTATCAGTACAGCAAGTACTGACAGGCAAGCACTGTACTAATAGAACAGTAGTACTAATAGTACTAGAAATAGTAATAGTACTAGAAAGATGGTTACTTATATTTTATTTACCATGTGTAGCCTAATAAATTATGGATAGCATGAGAAAAATGGGATTTTCGGGGTATTTTACTGTGCTCATATGAATTCTGTACACACCCATAGAAGTAGTTTATGGGACAGAACAAGAGGCTATGATATTATTGAAAGTCAGGAAATGTGTGCATCTGGATTGTATAACTTATCCATACCTGTTTAGTTTGTATGTTGAGAAAATGATTTATGAAACTGGAGAATATGAAGAAAACTGTGACATCAGGATTGGAGAAGACTCCTCAGTAACTTGTGCTGTGTAACTCACACAACTTTGCATGCAGTAAATGGAGAAGACATGAAGTACTTATTCAAAAAAGATAAAAAGCCACATTCTTCATTATAGATCATACCTTGATATAAAGAAAATACAAGTATTTACCACTGTACCAATTGAAACAACATCATGATATTTGGAGGAAAAAAAATTGAAATTAATGATTTTACATGGGTCCACAATCAACATCTATGGTAGTAGCAGTTAAGAAATTAAATGGTGTGTTGAATTATCTGCTGTCAACAACCTCTCTAAAATGCTACAGAGAAATAATATATGTTTTAAAACTCTGTGTATCTGGTCCATAGTATTTTACATGGTTTCATGTGCATCTGAAAGTTTAATAATGAATAAAGAAGAATTGATGCATTTATAGTGCTGTCAATGAGTAATGGGTTTCCAAAACAACAAAAAAAATGTCATGGAGCAAGTCCAACCAGGGTGTTCCTTAGAGGCAAAAATGCTGAAATTTTATCTCACATGTTTTGAGAATGTTATGAGGAGGGAGCAGTCCTTGAATAAGACACGACGTTTGGAAAAATAGACGATCAGTCAAACAAATAGAGACCTTCCGTGAGACGATTGGCACAGTATAATAATGCGTATGAGTATGGGAGAAGTTGTCAGAATGTCACAGGATAAGGTTTAGACATGTTGTTTGTAGAACTACTGTGAGTCATAGTCCACTTCAAAATACCTAACAACTAGATTATCAGTCTTTTTCTTGTGGAGGCCCAGGAGTATTCTGTAAACTTTCATTATGAGACTCTTGTCTGAGATGGTATTACTAAATATTTGTTCCCAGTCAGTAGGTTCTCTTCACCCTGTTGGAAAAAGTTTTTGATGCTCACAGGGATTAAATCTATAGAAGGTCCCATTCATTAATTTTATCCTCTTCAAATTGTGCATTTTTGGCTGTATTTTGCAGTCTTCTTATATCGTAGACTAGGGCTTCTAGGCTTGACAACAACAACACCAACAATTTGATAGTTGGGGGCTGAGAGAAATTGAAAGAATCTGGTCTGAAAAACAATGTATTCAAATTTTGTAGATAAGCTAGTGTCAATAAATAAAAAACCTAACAACAACAACAAAAATAAACATTTTGGCTAATTGTAAAATTTTTGTCCCCTGAAATAATATTATAGTGTAATAAAGATCAATCATGTTCATCAATAGAGAGTGGAATATTGAGAACACAGAACAATTCTGGCCTTCTCACTATTAACACCGTGAAAGAGAGCAAGACATAATGAGGCAAACTGTACAAAATGTTAAATCCTAAATTTACTAGAAATTATACTTGCTGTCGTAAGTAGTATGTATGTAGCCAGAAGAAGGTTTTGGGTGGTTGGGTTTTTTTTAAGTATTTTATATTGTTTACTTACAAAGCTCTCAAATATTGTGCTTCCACACTATCCTTCATTCACACCGTGTTTTATACAATCACTCCCACTCATTTTATTTTTACAGAATTAATCACCATTTAACTATGCCTAGAATTACCCTGTTTTTCCAGATTTCTCTCATTTCCTTTACTCCCCTCCTCCTTCCAACCACCAAACTGTATGATCCTATTATTTCCCCCCCTGCCCATTCTCACCCCTCTGCTCCCGCCACCTCTTGGATCCTCATATACATTTTACTACTTACCTTTTTATTTTTAGAATAATGGCCCTAATGCAGTTTTTGGCATTATGAGACTGAGTTATTTCACTCAGTATAACGCTCTACAGTCCCTCTCAAGTTATGTAGTAATATTTGAAATGGTTACTTCTGAATGCTCTGTAGTATTCCATCGTGCGAATGTACCACACTTTCCCAATCAATTTTTTATGGTTGGGCACTTGGGCTCTTTCCGCATTCTGAATAATGCTGCTGTGAACATTGGTGTACAAATCTCCATTTGTGTCCCAGGAGAAAGAGGTTTTAAAGAGTTTTTGTTGCCTAGTGGTTAAAACACTTGAATGCTAACTGAAAAGTTGGCAGTTTAAACATACCAGTTACTGGCCAGGAGAGATGACCCACTGGTTCTTTTGAAAGATTATATCCTAGGAAACCACAAGGGACAGTTCTACTTTGTCATATAGGTTTGCTAATGAGACGTAATCGACTTGATGACGCATAAGAACAACACTGAGACTGACACAGCTACTTCCCACCAAGGCTACTTTTCAGTAACATTGTACTGGCCCCATTTTCTGTTAAGCAGCAGGCTCCTCTCCAATAACATGGCATATGTTTGTTGGTAACACAGAAGTCATAAGAATTCAAGTTTACTGGAAGCTGACATCACTTTATCGCATAACAGCCGACTCTGAAAAGCCCGCAGAAGCTAATTTTGGAATTCTTTTAAAAAGTAATATTTGAAAAGAATAAAAAATGGAGAAAAAGTTGAAAAATGAAAAAAATTAAGAACCAGTATTTGGAATAGTACAATACTTTCTAGGGGCAGGAAATTATACCATCACGTGAAGAGATTGATTATTAGTACCTACCCTACTCATAAGGACAGGGTGATAGATTTCTTGAAAATAATGGAGCCAATAATGCATGCCATACATCACTACTCGATGTTAACAATGAAGATGAGTGGTTTCTCTCTTGTAAACATTCTGCATCCTTGTTATTGTGAAAATATTTCATTCTTTAGTGTTCCAGTACAGTGTTGTAATATTTGATTGCAGAGCTTGATGTGCTATATCCAGAGGAAGAAAATAATAAACAGATTCTCCTTCTCTTAAATATATATGTGCCTAACCTCTGTTAGAAATGGTTTACCCTTAAGTCAGTTTATTTGCTGTAATAAGATTCCAATATCGACTCTGCCAAGGAGCTGGTCCTTTAGTACCATTGAGACTTTGTAAAACTATTCTGAAATGTTGACTGTAAAATAAAAGTGAAAAATCTATTTAATATAACTAGGCTGACAATTCAATGTGTGTATTATTTTTAAGACCCTAAAATATGAACATGAGAAACTGATATTTAATTATTTTCTGAAAAAAAATTTAATGACTTTGTATGCCTCAGTAGAGAAACATAAAAATTTTCTGCAGTGTACATTGTGGGAACATAGATCATTTACAAAGGAAGTGAGTGCAACTAGGGACATTCATTTCCTAGTTTCTCCTATTTCCTTTAGTTTGGCTGTGTACTCCTCAGTAGTTAATGCACCATGTTAGTGTAATTTTTTTCACCACTTGGGCACAACACATACTCAGAAATTCTCTATCTTAATTAAAAGGATATTACACACCCAGGAGGTCTTCTGAGGCCAGTATTCATTTTGTGTCAATTGCTTGTTCTAACTACAAATTCTTTACAGATACACAATTATTTGTAGGATAAATAAGGACATTATTTTCATCCTTGTTAATGTTTTTCCACTCTCTTTATAATTAACAAACACATTGTCTAGAAGGGAATATTAGGTGCTATCTACTTGGTGTTACCTGCTTTTGATAATTTCAGCTGAGAAACAGTTTTAGTTTTCCTAGAATTCACATTTCTGGATTCCATGGAGGTTGAGGTCAACATGTCATTTTAAAATTGAGCCTGAGAAAACTGGTTTCCTAAAGTCCCCTTATAGCAAGGTACAGCCTAGTATTTGTGCCTCCGAATTATCATGCACTGTCTTGAGAAACAGACTCCTGGATGAGCCTGGAAGCTATGTTTTAGAGTAAATCAGCAATTATTTTAGCAGAGCTTCAAGACAAATTTTTTCATCAGTTTTGTTTTAACCCTTTTTCATAGAAATGTCACTAGAATAGAGTATAAGAATTTTTTACAGTTCTTTTCATCTTCAAAACAGTTTTAATTCTCTCTTCAAGATAAGAATGAGTTATCAGTTCAAGTCCACCAGTTGCTCCATAGGGAAATATGAGTGGTATCTTCCCTTTAACATTAATCTCTGGTTCAAATCCACCGATGCTCTGCTGGAGAAGGAGGGGGCAATCTCCCCCTGTACCAGTCAGATCTGATTTGATGGTACACGTAAAAATAATACAATAAAAATAAAAAAAAATTTACAAAAGATTAATCTCAGAAACCTTAGAGAGAGGGCAGTAGCAATGGTTGGAAATACTGAATGACAGTGAATATTAAAAATTGTATTCAGATTTTCAAAGCATATAATCAATACATTTAAATTTCTATTACTTAGTACTGTATAGAATTTTTTACTATATTTAACATGACTTTTTCTTTATGTGAAAGTTTACAGAGAAATGTTAAAGAGCAAAGACATCAGTTTAAAAGCTAAGGTGCACCTGAGCCAAGCCGTCATATTCATATTACGTCATGCATATGTCAAAATTAGATTATGAATAGAGAAAATGTGAAAAAAATTAATGCTTATGTGCAGGCAGTCGGAGCAAACAGGAGGAACACCGGCGAGCAGAATGACCAGGGAGTGTTAAGGAGCACTCTCACCTTCTACTATTTTGATCTTGTGACACTAGGGTGCAGGTATTTGAGATGTTTGCCGTCTTATAGTATTGCCTCGACTCAAACCTCCTCAGACAATTAAGGATTAACCATGATCTTTAGGACAATAATTGAAAGCCCTCTCCTCTCACCTCCTCTATGATTCTCTACAGATGGGTTCATACTGTGGGCTCATGGGAGCACATGTGAGGTCAGCTTGAGGTCTGCTGCCATATCCATCCTAGCCAAGAGCTTTAAATGGCCCACAGAGGAACTTCAGATTCCTCTTAGACGAAGTGTGCCCAGAATATAATACTTTCTTTGGTTGTGAGATTGTTTTGGGTTTTTTGTTGTTGTTTTAATGTCCTACCTTGAGATAATTATGGCTTATCGTGGAGTTTTTCCGTTTCAATATTGTTGCATTCTGCTATCTGAAAAGCTTGAATCTATTTTGTTTTGCCTTTTCTGGTATGTGTAAGAAAGCTACTCTTTTCAAGTACTGTAATGATGCCATTTAAGTTTTTAAGTTTCTTAAGTTTTTAAAAACATCTGCATTGTTGGTATAAAAAGGGAGACTGACAACTTAGCCTCTGGAGTTACTGGACAATATCACCTTGGGAATGCAATGTAACTGCAAACTAGAAATGACTTGTTGCTTCAACTAGGTGAGGGAAACTGCTGCAATAAAGCTAATTTTTTAAAGAAAAAATAATTAATGCTTATGAATTGCAGTGTTAGTGAAGAGTTTAAATATATCATGAATGGCCAAAAGAGTCTTAGGTGAAGTACAACCAGTGTGTTCTTTAAATGCAAAGATGGCAAAACTTTGAATAATCTGTCAGGAGGAAGCATTATTCTTGCTACTATGTGGTAGTGGTGGTGAGTGAAGTACAACTCATAGCAACCCTATGCACAACAGGTCTATATACTGTCTTATCCTGTTCTTGCCTAGCTAGCCTAGCCTAGCCTAATTAGCCCCACCTTACCCTATCCTGCCCAAAGCATTCTGACGTATTGCAACTCTAGGCTTGAATTTGTTCTTCAGTTACTTCAGCTTAAGAAATGCTAGCCTCATTTAAGCCAAGGTATTTTCAATCACCTCATATGCATGTGAGAGTTGGGCAAAAAATAGATAGGAAAAAAAAAAGAAAGAAAGAAATGTTGAGTTTGACTCTTGATTTTCTGACTCCAGCTCTTTGCACATTTCATTACAATACTTTACTTTGTCTTCCCGCACTGTCCTTTGAAATCTTCTGTTCAGCTCCTTAATTTCTTAATTTCTTCCCTTTGATTTGGCTTCTTGGCACTTTAGTGTAATATTCAGAGTCTCTTCTGACATCCATCTTTGTCTTTTCTTCTGCTTCTGTGTTTGTAATAATCCCCTGCATACTTTATGGATTATATTCTTGTTATCCTCTCACAGCTTGTCTGGTCTTTGCTCATTAGCATTCAAGGCCTCAAACCTGTCCCTGAGGTGGTTTTGATATTCAGGTGCAGGGGAATAGAATCAAAGTCAAATTTTGGGTCCAGTGGAATTGATTTCATTTTCCTTGGCTTCAGCTTGAATTTTTGTATAAGTAGATGGTGATCTGTTCCATGATCAGCACCTGGCCTAGTTTTCACAACTGATATTGGATTGAAGCTTAATATCAAGAAAACAAAGATTCTCATCACTGAGATGATTGGCAGCATCATGACAGATGATGAAGAGATTGAGATTGTTGACAGCTTCCGTTTGCTTGGCTCCACAACCAGAACTCTTTGTACCAGCAGCCAGGGAATGAAAAGTTGACTTTCACTGGGAATTTCTGCTGTCAGAGACCTCTCCAAAGTACTGAAGAGCAATGATGTCAGTCTGGAGACTAAGGCATGCTTGATCCAGGCCAGGATCTTTATAATCACTTGCTATGTACCAGGAAGCTGCACAATGACTAGGAGTGATAGAAGGAGAATTGGTGCTTTTTATCTATGTTGTTGAGAAGAGTATTGAATATACCATGGACTGCTGGGAGAACAAACAGATTCATCCTAAGGAGGGTGAGACCAAGCTGCTCTTTGGAAGCAAAAATTCTGAAACATCATCTGACATATTTTGGACATATCCAGTCCTTGGAGAGGGGACACCATGCTTGAGAGAATGGAGGGACACTGCAGGAGAGTAAGAACTTCAGTGAGATGGATTAATTCAGTGATTGGGGAAATGGGGATAGGTTTGTAACAGACAATAAGATTGGTACAGGATAAAGCATGATATAAGGCTGTTGTACATAGGGTTGTTATGATTCGCAAGCAACGTGAATACAACAACAATCCTACCCTGTATAGTGTCTCATCATGTCTGACATACTTGAGCCCATTGATGCTGCTACAGTATTAATTCATTTCATTGAAGGTCTCTGTCTCCTTCACTGACTCTTCAATTTTGGAGTTTTCTCCTTCCAAGGCTTTTAACAGAATGCCTAGGAATTTAAGATGAAGCTTCACCATTTTTGCTTCTAAGGAGCATTCTGGCTGCACTTTCTTTAAGGAATATCTTTTCTTTTGGACGTCCTTTAGATATTAATACTCTCCATCACAACTCAAAGGAACCCATTCTTCTTCTGTTATCCTTATTCATTGTCCAGCATCACAGACATGTGTTGTTCAATCTCAGATAGCTGAAGGCCAATATTTTCTCTAAGAAATTGTAGGAAGTTGTCTGCATACTGCATGTGTACTTGTGCATGCCAGGGTAGAATTTTTGAACTAATTCAGAATAATATCATTCAGACAATGAAATTAAGGAAATTGATATATTTTGAAAAGAAGGCAAAATAGTTATCGTTGAGTGAATGTGAGATATGTCTGTAGAATACTGTTATTTTCCTTTACAATTAAGTAGGTTGTGTTTAATGGCAACTCCAAGTATGAAACATAACCAAGTCATACATCATCTTCATGATCTGTGGTATGTTTCAGTCCACGATGTTACCTTCTTTGAAAATATTCTGTGACTCATGGGTTTTAAGTGGCAGATTTTCAGAAGTAGATCATTAGAATTTCCTTTCTAGTTAACCTTAACCAGTAAACTCTGCTAAAACTTGTCAACCATGAGTTATGATAAAAATGAATGTAAGCAGTCTGATGTCTACAGAGACCACAAAGGAGAACTGTCCCCATCAACAACATCCACAGTACAAAACCAATTTTTATAAGGTCATACATGGGTCTTTTATATTCAGGAACCTATTTCTACTAATTTCAACACCACTCTTATTGCTCTACTGGGTCCAAAAACTGTTGCAATGATCACACGGAACCCACTTACATGAAATTTAAGTTATACACTTTATTAGAGAAGTTAACAGGTTACAATCCAGGTTGGCCGAAGGATGCCATTCTCATTGTGGGTAGATTTTCAAGTGTGCTCACAGTCCCTTTGTTCTTCAACTTTACTGCTTAGGTTAGTATTACACAGTTCCCTTAATCCCATCAACTATGGCATCTTCCCTCAGTCCTCCAGAATCTCTCAGTGAAGGCCCTTGTATCTGGGTCTGTGGGGTAGAAGTCCCAAGTTAGCTTTGTCTTATGTTGGTCTCTAATTCTCTGCTAATATTTCTGCTGCTCCTATGTTTATCTTGGTCTGACAGGCACAGAAATCTCTGGTCCTTGTCACACTCTTTGTTTCTTCTTCTTTGCTGGTAGTGAGTTGCAGCTTGAAAGCCCAATTAAAATATGCTGGAATGGCAAAACTACCAATTCCATTGTGAAAAGACTGTTGTTGTGGTGGTGTACCACTGAATCATATCTGGGCCCTCTGGTGGGTTTTCAGAGGCAGTTAATCACACTGTAGGAGATGGTCCATCCGTCTCCTATGGAGCAGATGGTCAGTTTAAACCATGTACCTTCAGGATTGCAGTGCAGCTTCTTACCATTAGGCCACCAGAGCGCTCTTGTGAATAGACAGGTACACCTTATTTACATGTTCCTACCATACTTTGGACATCTTGTGAGGAGGGACTGGTCCCTGGAGAGGGATATCATGCTTGGGAGGGTGGAGGGACAGCGCAGGAGAGGAAGGCCCTCTATGAGGTGGATTGATTCAGTGACTGGGATAATTGGGATGGGAGTGTCAGAGACAGTGCGCTTGGCACAGGACAGAGCAGAGTTTAGGGCTGTTGTACATAGGGTCACTATGAGTTGCAAGTGACTTGACGGCACATAACAACAACAACAACCCAGCTTTGAGACAAAGTCAAAGTGAATCATAGAGCCATTTTGAACAAAATAAACTTTGACATCATGAGGATCTTGCTGGCATTTGAAATACCAACGGCTTAGCTTCCAGAATTTCAGCAGCGTAAAACTGTTGTTGTTATATGAGTCACCTAAGACTCATAGTGACCCTACGTACAATAAATTTTAATTCTGCCCTGTCCTAAGCCAGTCTCACTATCTCCAACACATCTTCTCCTATTAGCTACTGTGTCAATCCATTAAATCCAGGGTCTGTCTCTCCTGCTTTGTCCCTCCACCCTTCCAAGCATGATGTCCTTCTGTAGGGACTGGTCCCTTCTGGCCACTTGCCTAAAGTATGTGAGATGGAGCCTCAAATTCTTGTCTCCAAGAGGTACCTTGGTTTCACTCTCACCAGGACAAATCTGTTTGTTCTCTTGGTGGTCCATGGTATATTAAATACTCTTCTCCAGCGCCACAACCTAAAGGTATCAATTTTCCTCTGTCACCCCTAGTCATTGTCCAGCTTTCTGATGCATAACAAGTAATTGTGAAGACTATGGACTGAATCAGGTGCCCCTTAGTTGTCAGACTGACATTGTTGCTTTTAAGCACTTTTGGAGAGATGCTTGAAAGCAGATTTCCCTAGTTCAATTAATCTATTGATTTCTTGACTGCTGGTGCTAAGAGTGTTGACTATGGAGTTAAGTAAGCTGAAATTGTTAACAACTTCAATCTCTTCTCCATGTAAGATGGCCTAGTGATGGGAATCTTTGTCTTCTTAATATTGAGCTTCAATCCATAATGAAGACTACAGTCCCTGACCTTCTGGAGCAAAAGCTTCAAGTGCTTCTCCGTTTTGGCCAACAAAATTGTGTCATCTGCATAACATAGACTCTTGATGAGTCTTCCTCCAATCCTGATGTCCATTCCTAGGACAGAAGAGGAAGAAAATATTGAGATGGATGCCCTTAGAGACTCTGAGTATTGCACTACAGCACCAAGAAGCCAAAGCAAGGGAAACACATCAAGACGTTAAGGAGCTAAACAGAGATTTCAAAGAGCACTTAGTGAAGACAAAACAAAGTATTACAATAAAATGTGCCAAGAACTGGAGTTAGAAAACTCACTTGGTATTTTACTAAGCTGAAGGAACTGAATAACAAATTCCAGCTTCAAATTGCAATACTTAAGGATGCTATGAGAAGAATATTGGATGATTCAGGGCACTTTAGAAGAAGAAAAAAGTACACAGAGTCACTGTACCAAACAGCATTGGCTGACAGAGGATTTCATGAAAGAACATACAATTGAGAGGCAATGGTGATGAAGGAGGAAGTTTAAACTGCTCTTAAGGAACTGGAAAAAACCAAGACCTCAGAAATTGATAGAATACCAATTGATATATTTCAACAGACAAACACTGCCTAAAACCTGCTCACCAAGTTGAACCACGAGATCTGGAGGACAACTATGTGGCCTGCTGACTAGAAAAGATCCATATTTGTTCCCATTTCAATAAAAGGGTGACCTGAGAGAGATTGGGAATTATGAAACAATCACTGATATCATACACAAAACAAATCCTCCTTATAAAAAAAGATAAATAAAAATACCCCAAACAACTGGAACAATATATTGGCAGAGAATTACCAGAAATGCAGGCCAGGTTAGAAGAGGCTGTGGCACCAGAGACATTATCGCCAATATCAGACGGACTTTGTCAGAAAGCAAAGAGTACTAGAGGGTTTCATTGACTATGCAAAGGCATTTGACTATGTTGATCACAACAAACTGTAACTAACCTTGAGAGAAATAGGAATCCCAGGGCACTTGTTTGTGCTCATAGGAAACCTATACTTGAACCAGGAAGCAGTCCTCAGAACAGAGCAAAGAAACAACGCTTGGTTCAAAATCAGGAAAGGAGTACATTAGGGATGCATCATTTCTGTATACTTTTTTCAAAAGCCATGATAACCACAACAAATTGACAGATGAGTTCTGGATGGTAAGACTGCAAGAAACAAAGAATGACTCTAAGGTTTTTGGACTAAACTATATAGACAAATGTATTTACTCTCAAATTAAATAGGAAGACTTCCGAAGAAAAGATCCTAAAACCTCCACAACAGCATAAAGGAGTATGTCCAATGACATTGGATATGAATTTGCACACTTTGTCTATTACTAGCTATTTGGAAAACTATCTCTTCACTGTATTATTTTAATATTGAATCTCACTTTATTCTTTCTTAAAATAAAATAATATCTGCCTTATATTCCTTGTCATGTGTGTATAAGTGCATACAAAAATATCTTAATATGCTATATTAGAAAATTTTATTACTTCATCATTTTATCTAGACTTAATAGTTTCACATTATGAATTTTTAAGTTGATTTTATAAATATAGTAAAATATAATGGTATCATCAATTTTATACTTAATATGTGCTAGAGATTTCATTAAATGATTTGAATGTATTGTTTCTAATCTTTAGAGCAACTCCATAGATAATTTACAGAATAGGAAACTAACTGCAGAAATTTTAAAGAAATTTCCAAGCTCATGCAGATAATAACTAATGTAACCATAGTTTAAATTCAAACTCTTTCTCTGCAATATACAGCTTTATTAGTAGTTAGAGAATTGTTGTTGTTGTTAAGTGCTGTTGAGTTGCAGGTGACTCATAGTGACTGTATGAAGGAGAGTCCTCAACGCTTGGATGCCTTTCATCCTCTCTCCAGGTTCATAGGGTTTCCGGAGGCAAGCTATTATGGAAGTGGATGCCACTCCTCCTTCCAAGCTAGAGAATTACCAAATAAATATGTCAATTGTGACTCTTGTTGACAAAAATATTTACAGATGGCAAGAAGTTGCACTGCAATCCTGAAGGCACGTGGTTCAAGGCCACCATGGTTCAAGGTCAACTGCTTTGCAGAAGAATGACCATCTTCTCCCTTGCGATTTACTGTCTCTGAAATCCTACTTGAGGGTCAGCTCTAGGTATATTCTGACTCTGTGGTACACAACACACACACACACACACACACACACACACACACACACACACACACACACACA
>NW_006400066.1:325293-345517 GCF_000299155.1 Elephantulus edwardii | reverse complement strand
ACACACACACACACACACACACACACACACACACACACACACACTTGTTGTTGTATGGCAATGAGTCTGGCCTGACCCAAAGTCAACCCCGCAGCAGGTGTTCAGAGAGAATCACATGAGAGTTTGGCTATCTTTCTTCCACAGAGTAGCTGGTGGATTAAAACTGTTTATCTCTGTGTTGGCAAGGCAATTCTTTACCACTAAACTAGGAGAGCTCCCTAATACACCCACAATACACATATAATAAATACATCATAATATTGTTATTGTTGTTATGTGCTGTTAAGTCACCTGCGATTCATAGAGACCCTCTGAACAACAAGTCTATCTTGAGCCAGCCACATCTACTCCCATTATCCTGGTCACTGAGTCAGTCCATCTCTTCCTTTCTTGTGCTGTTCCTCCACCATTCTAAGACTGGTCCCTCTTTGCAACATGTCCAAAGTATATCAGACGGAGCTTCAGAACCCTTGCATCCAAGGAGCAGCCTGGTTTCACTCTTTCCAGGAAAACCTATTCTCCTAGCAGTGAATGATATATATTTAATACTCTTCTCCAGCACCACAACTCAAAGGCATCAATTCTCTTTTTATCATTCCTTGTCATTGTTCAGCTTTCTGATGCATAGTGCATAATTGTAAAGATCATAGTCTGGCTCATGGGCACTTTAGTCTCCAGAATGACATGGTTGCTCTTCAGT
This sequence comes from Elephantulus edwardii, assembly GCF_000299155.1. Lineage (NCBI taxonomy): Eukaryota > Metazoa > Chordata > Mammalia > Macroscelidea > Macroscelididae > Elephantulus > Elephantulus edwardii. The sequence goes on along the minus strand of NW_006400066.1, from coordinate 344,817 downwards.
ACTCTAGAGAGGTCCCTGACAGCAGACTTTCCCAATGCAATTAATCTTTTTATTTCCTGGCTGATGGTACCAAGAGTGTTAATTATGGAGCCAAGTAAAGTGAAGCTGTTAACATTTTCAATCTCTTCACTGTCTATCATGATTCTACCAATTGGCCTAGGGGTGAGAATCTTTGTTTTCTTGAGGTTGAGCTTCAATTCATATTGAAGGCTGAAGTTCTTGGTCTTATGCAGCAAGCACTTAGGTCTTTCTCAGTTTTGGTAAGCAAGGTTGTGTCATCTGCGTAGCAAAAATAGTTGCTGAATCTTTCTCCAATTCTGATGCCGCACTCTTCCTCATAGAGGCTAGTCTCTCAGATGATCTGTTTCGCATATAGATTGAAAAGATATAGGACACAATCCTGGCATACACCCTTCCCTATATTAAGCCATGCAGTGTTTCCCTGCTCTGTTTTAACAAATGCTTCCTGGTCCAAGTATGGGTTTCTCATAAGCACAATCAAGCGTTCTGGGATTCCCATTCTTCTCAGACTTAGCCACTGTCTGTTGTGATTCACACAGTCAAATGCCTTTTCATTGTCAATGAAACACAAACAGACATTTTTCTAGTGTTCTCTGCTTTCACCTATGATCCATCTAACCTTAGCTATAATATCCCTAATACCATGACCTCTTCAAGGTCCAGCCTGCACATCTGACTGTTCTCTGTTAATGTGTTGTTACAATCATTTTTTTTATAATTTTCAGGGTAATAAATGTCCATGTTACTGGTTTTTATATGTTCTGGCCTATATTTTCTGTATATAATGTTCAGAGTAGAACAGTGTGTGTATGTTTTGACTATACATAGTAGGCTCCAATCTAGTATATCACTCTATGAATGTTGTAGTGTTAACTCTCTGTCTATTTATTTTCTTTCTGTAAAGTGCGTCATGGATCCCAAATATCGCAAAACTGGTGACTGTCCGTCAGGGAGATGTAAATCAAAACAACGAGTTATCATCTCACCCCAGCGTGTGAAGCACAATATACATGGATTAAACATAATGTATGTGACTTTTCTAAATATGGCTTAAAAATGTGAAATGAATTTAAATATGACAAATTGCTAATGGAATACCTTAAGCCCCAAAAACAAAGCGAATTTCTCCTAGCACACTGACAATCACTACTAAGACCAGAAACTTGTTTGAGATGTTTAAAAAGACAGCAGCACCAGATGCTAGTATGATTTTTGAATAATATACAAATTACATAATGTTTTAATATCACCAAGTACATCATTAATCTGAAGTGCTTTTTTAATTCTGACTTGCAGGGAAACTAAGCGAATGTGAGATTTCACTGTACATCTGTCAATAGAGGCTCATGTTGCTACAATGATAAACTGGTTACTAAGGAGATTTCAGACTAATATAGACTAGGAAGAAAGGCCTGGTAACCTTCTAAAAATCAACCAGTGAAAATTCAATGAGAAACAACAGTATGGTCCATAACCAATCATAAAGGTGGCACAAGACTGGACAGTGTTTCACTCTATTATGCACAAGATTTCCACAAATCAGTCACTGATTTGATGACTACTAACAAAAACAAGTTTAAACATTTCATTACATGATGAATTATGCATAATATTAGACACAGTTTTCTCAAGTCTCTACTTAATTTCTAAGCAGTCATCTTTATTATTATTATTACTTTTATAACAAGAACTAAAGAAGGCATTACCATGCCTGTGGTTTTCTCTAAGCAACAATCATTTAGCTTTGACATACTAAGTTAATTCAGTGAAAATTTGAGGACTGTATGAGGACTGAAACACAAGAATAAAATCATGGAATTAAAAATGACTGCAAGTACATTTTTGTTATTGATATATTTAATTTTGGCTAATGAAATAGAACAAATTACTTAACTACATTTGTACTTTATTTATATTACTTTTCAGCTATAATCATAAGCACAAATGGTGAATCTCCCCAATTAAAACAAGCTTGGAAGCAGGAGTAGCATCTACTTCCACAATAGCTTGCCTCTGGAAACGCTATGATCCTGGAGAAAGGATGGAAGTTATACAGGTGGTGTCCGGGACTTTCATTCGTAGGGTCGCTATGAGTCGCCTGTGACTCGACGGCACTTAACAACAACAACAAGCATTTCTGGACTTATATTAATACTGATTTTCTACTTTTTAAATCATATTTTGTATAGTAGTTCTTAAGAGTTGTGTTGACTGACAGATTGTGAAGGTTCAAAATGGAGATTTATGGGATTAAAGTGTTAATAAGGTAAATTGAGGGTCTTGCATTACTTAAAACTGATTTTTAATAAAGTAAAAACAGATTTAGTATTTAACTTCAGATGCGGAGAAGTGTAACTTTTTTGGTTGATGATATTTAAAAATAATTGTGGCACTTACTAAAGCACAAGTGTGCATGAGCATAGGTAGCAGAAGAGAGTTAAATCTCTGATGTAAATTTCATATCTTCTTTCGTATTTTCTGATATATCTTGACTAATAATGAAAACAAAGTTGAAATGGAACCCTAACAAATTCTAGTTCACACTTCACTCAGAACATTCCCATTAGTCACTCATTCCTTCTCTGGAACCAGACTTCTTGATTTTGCTTACTCTGTCCCTATAACTGGGAACTCTGGTGGCCTAGTGCTGAGAAACACTACAAACTAATCTTTGTTGTTCTTTAGCCACTGCACCTTTAGGTATAAGTGAACGTCTTTCTTCTCTTCTCTTCCTCACTCTGCTCTAGTCACACTGGTTTCTTTCTTACTAAGAGATTCAGATACATTTCTGCTGGAAAGCTAAATGGTCTGAAACCCCACCTTGAAATTCTTCTTGCAGATTGCCACATAGCCATACATATAATAGGTTTTTTATCAAATGTTATTTATGTTCTCAACAAGATCCCTAAATCACTCTGTCAATACTACTCATCCTATTTTCTTGAAAATTTTTCTTCATAAAATTTACACCTCTTATAAAATTGTGCTAGTGGTGAAGTTAATAGCCTGTTGCACTGCTAACTGAAAGGCTATGCAACTCTAGTAGTTCAAATCCACCAACAGCTTCGTGAGAGGAAGATGGGAAGTCCCCTGTCAAATTTGATGTCTCCTTCCATTCTGATGGAAGGCCACTGCAAGTCAGAATAAACTTTGTGGAAGTGAATATGTGAATGAATAATATACTATAATGAGACCTAGTTGTGTAAAGTGTTAACATTTGAACTGCTGACTGAAAAGTCAGTGATTCATATCCACCAGCATCTCCACAGAAGAAAGATGATTAGTGTCTTTCTACAAAGATTTACAATCTTGGAAACCTGAGGAAGGATCACTAAGAGGTAGAATCAGCTCAATGGCACTGCTTTAGCCTTGCCTGTAATTTTATTTTATTTTATTTTACTTTATTTATTTAATTTATTTTATTATTTTATTTTATTTTTATTTTTATTTTTTGCATTGTGAAGGCTTTTATGTTGGTGTGATCCTTGCAATTATGCTAGTGATATTTAAAATACCAGCTGAATTACCCACTGTAAATAAGTTTTGATGGTGTTTCCAAAGTAAGCTAGAGAAGGAACAAAGTCAGAGTTGTCTAATTGTAATTTTGTTTTTGCTACTAAAATCTTTATGACCAACAGTGGAACATGATCTGATATAACGATATAGGTCAGGTTGGGAAGCATTCAGTAAAGAAGTGCTGCCTCCTTAGAGTCTACTTCAATGTCATGGATAGAATAAAGCTTTCAGGACTTTCTCTTACTAATGAACACAACCGAACATGTTATGCATCTGCAAGTTGGAAAATGATTAAAGATTACAGAAGAAATCATGCCTTTGAATTGTGCTGTGGAAGAAGAGTGCTTAATATCTCAGGAACTGCCAAAAGAACAAACATATATCTTGGAGGTGGTACAGCCAGAGGGAGACAAAGATGATGAAGCTTCATCTCATATGCTTTGGTCATATTGTTCAGAGATACGATTCATTGGAGAGGAACATCATGCTTGGAAAGTGGAAGGATGGCCAAGAAGAAGAATGTCCTCAACAAGGTCGGTTGGCACAGTGACTACAACAATTGGCTTGAGGATGTCGGAGATTGTGAAGATGGCACATGATAGGACAGGGTTCAGATCTGTTGTTCACAGAGTCACTGTGAGTCCTACTCTGCTTGATGGCACATAACAATAACAAGAGCAAAATAGATTTCCAAAAGAACGATCTAACACAGTTTTGCAGATGCACCATCAAAATACTTCTTAAAAGCAAGGATTTCCAAACTTTGTCTCATGTGCTATGGGCATGTTTTTAGGAAAGATTAGTCCCTGGAGAAATAGATCATGGCTGGTGAAGCATAATGTTGGTAGAAAAGAGGATGATACTCTTTGAGATGGATTCACACAATGGTGTAACACTTAACTCAAACCTAGCAATGGTTGTGAGCAGTGTATAGGACCTGGTAGTGTTTTTCCTGCTCCGTATAGGTTTCTTATGAGTTAAACCAACCTTAGAGGATCTAACAACAAAAAAAAACTATTTGTGTGTCTGTGTGTTTGCGTGTTTCTTCTATACCATTGAGTAGGAACCAACCCATAGTTGACTCTCGGTGGGTTTTCACAGGGAATTAATTGCACAGGAGGATATTGCTCATCCTTCTTCCATGGAGCAGCTGGTGGATTCTAACTGCATGCCTTCAGCATTGCAGTGCAGCCTCTTTCCTCTACGCCACCGGAGCTAGCTAGCTAGCTAGATAGATAATAGATAGATTGATTTCATACAATGCCTCTCACAACTAGAATGTAAGTTTTGTGATGGCAGAGGTACTTGTGAATTTTTGTTCACTATTATAACTAGCGTATAGAAGAGTGCCTGACATATAGCAAGCACTCAAGGAATATTCCTGAATTATTGAATGAGTAACTTAAAATATACATAGCTTGAGAATGTGGAAGTGTTAACTTCATCTCATCTTTGAAGATTCTGTGATCCAGTACTTAAGGATGATTTGCAACAGCATTTAGAAGGAATTAAGATAATAATAGTTGCAGTTTTATTGTATGAAAAAGATTCATACTGCTGACCCTTTTTCTTTGGGTAAAAAAGTCAATTATCCTTCTCCATTTCCACTATAATTTCTCAAGATATTTTTGTGGCTCTTTCATTTCTTTAAAGGAGTGTGTGTGTGTGAGAGAGAGAGAGAGAGAGAGAGAGAGAAAGATATCTGGATATTTTTGTATTGATTCTCCTACAGCTAATGTTTAAAAGTAATTTGTGTACAATATTTGCTGTTTTTATGTGCAGTTGAGTTGGAACCAACTCATAGCCGACCCTTCAGTAAGTTTTCAGAGGCAGTAAATTGCATTGCAGGAGATTTCCCATCGTTCTCCCACAGAACAGCTAGTGGATTTGAACCATATATCTTTGGGTTGTTAGTGCAACTTTTTACCACTAAGTCATAGAGTTTCTTTATGTATAATTACCATGCCTAATTTGACACCTTGAACACATAAGATGACATTATTTTGTTTATGAAGGTTAGTAAGTAAGAACAAAACAGTCTGGAGTTAAATAACTTACAAATACAATGTTGTTCTCTAATTTTCCTCTGTAAAGTGTGAATGAACAAAGATGGTGATGAAATTTGAAAAAAAAAATGCTTTCCTGAAATTTTTAAAGTACATTTTAATTACTTTATGAATATGAGAGGACAAGTTTTGTTTTTGGCTTTTTTTCATTTTTGTTTTTATGAAACTTAATAACATTTTACCCCCTTCTCAATCTTAAAATGGGGTATTCTGGAACTGCTTGCATTGCTTTCTCATTTTCTGACAATACAAAGAATAGAAGAAACAGAATTGAATGTTTGTGAAGTAATTGCTCAGGATTGAAGATGAGTTGAATGACGATGAGTTTAATGAGTTTAAATTGATACAAAGGGATAGAAGATGTGATGTTCCAGCAAATTTACGAGGTAAGAGACATGTTGTAGAGAAGAGAGCTGATCAAACATGTGAGACAACATGGAAAAAGAGATCAATTCTTCAAGAAAGCAGAGTGGATGTACTTGCAAACCTTGATATGGAGTATGAAAAAGTACCAAAAGGCTCAGGCAATTTTTAATGAGTTTCTGCAAAGCATCTGATTGGTGAGAAGCAAATCAAGGATAGAATTCTATTTGGGTGCTATGATTCTTTCTTTATTTTGCTTCAGAGTGCATTATATAGGTCTTGACCTTGTAAGTATTACGTTACACAGGAAAATAATAGCCAGTGTAATAGAAATTGCTTGCTGCTCTAGAAATGAAAGTAGCTTTGGGATTTTGTGTGAATAAATTCCTATATATTGTGAGCAGTATAGACTAGACATTGTTACAAATGAAGAGAGTATGAGAGTAAATGGAATATTATTATTTGGTTCATGAGAGCCAAGTACTATGTCCTCCATTCTATTAAAAAGAAAAGGAATTTTGCATTAAATACAGAGATACCTATCAGAATCCATGTGTTACTTTTAACTGTATTAGGGCAAGAAAGAAGAACAATGACTTCCTAACATACTATTGATGCATATTTAGAGATGCACTTCTGCGGAAGATAATGAACAAGTCTCCCAAGAATAAACCTATGAATTTAACGAAACACTCTTGAAAAGTCCCAGAGTTCTAATTAGACCAAATCTTTTTTTTGGTAATTATAATTTTACATATAGTTAAAAGGAAAATAGAACAGAAGAAAATAATAATAATAAACCTTCAAAAATAGCAATAGAACCTTGGTAAAAGAAATAAAGGTGAGGGAATATATTGAAAAGCTAGAAGGCACTGGAAACAGCAGGCCCAGATGGCATACACAATAGGATGTTAAAGAGAACCAGCTTGTGAACTTACCAGACAATGCTGCTTTAGAAAGTAATAAATCACGGACACCTAAGGGGGATGATACCAAGCCAGCTGAAGGAAGAATGAAAATCACACCACCTAGCAAAACTGAAAAACAACTCCAGCACCGTATTTTGTCTGGGAGCTATAGCCACACTGAAAAAAAAACAAAAACAAAAACAAACCCTTTTTTTATGGAAACCAAACATATAGTAAAAAACAAAAAAGAAATTGACTTTTAAAAGGTTCCATCTAGTTAACTATGACTCATACTGAACCTATGAACAACGAATATCTTACGCCATCATTGTCATTCTGCTGTATCATGAAACATTTAAAAAAGTAAAATTATATTGTTTATCTATTGTCTATCTCAAAGTGAAAATAGTGTAGTCAATATAGTAAGTTTAGTCAGATTTAGAGCTTATCCATTATAGCTGAGTAACAAGATTATTATGAGAATTTTAATTTCTTTCACTGGAAGAATTGGTTCCACAAGTTTTGGTAGACACCTTGGTGAGCACTCACATACTACCACCCAGTAGCTCAAAATAAGACCAAGAACCTTGACTAATATCACTAACAGTCTAGCTAATGTACTCTACTGACCATTTTGTTTAAAAGTGTTGATATTTATTACACAAAGATCAGATACATTATACTAGTAAAATTGAAATTTCAGATTTCCCTGAAACAAAAAGTGTTATTATTTTTCTCAATTATGTATGAAAGCCAAATTGTCACAATTGACAAATTTTAACCTCCTTTCTCACAAGGATCACTGCTTTTGGGTTTTTTTTTCCTATTTACATTGCAGTATCAGCTTCTGATCCTTACTAAGTGGGTCTGTTTACTTTTTCTGAGTTGTTCTTGATGTTAGGTGCCACCAAGTCTACTGCAACATAGCAACCACATGAACAATAGATTCAAACCTTACCCTATCCTATGCCATCCTCATCATTTCTAATATTGAGTTCATTGTTCTAGTCACTGTGTCAATCAGTCTTATTGAGAATGTTCCTCTCTTTTGCTGACTCTCCACCTTTACAAGCATGATGCCCTCCGCAAGAACTGGCTCCTCCTTAAACATGCCCAAAGTGCGTGAGATGGAGCTTCACCATCTTTGTCTCCAACAAACCTTTGGCTGCACTTTCTCCAAGACTTACTTGTTTGTTCTTTTGGCAGTCCATGGGTTATTCAGTACACACTTTTCCAATACTGTCACATTAAGACATTAATTCTTTTATCATCCTTTTTCATTGTCCAACTTTCAAATGCATAACAAGTAATTAAAAACATCATAGCTTGAATCAGATATATCTTAGTATTTAAACTGACATCACTGTTCTTAATACATTAAAGAGGCCTTTCACAGCAGATATATTAAATGGAATATGTGATATTGCTTATTTGGCTGCTGATGCCAAAAGTATTGACTGTGGATCTAAACAAGGTAAAGTTATTTACAATTTCAATCTTCTCTCCATCTATTGTGATTTTTGTCCAGTGGTGAGGATTCTGATTCGTATTGAAAACTATAATCTTTGATATTATGCAGCAAGTGCTTCAAGTCCTCTTCACTTTCGGCAAGGAGGGTTATGTTATCTGCATAATGCAAGTGTTAATGTGTCTTTTTGTGATACTGATGTTACACTCTTTTTTATAAAGTCTAGCCTCTCAAATTATTTTCTCAGCATGCAGATTAAGTAAGCCCTAACACTTACCTTTCTTGATTTTTGAAAATGCAGAGTTCCCTTGTTCTGTTGTGATGGCTACTGCTTCTTATAGAAGTTTCACATGAATACAGTTAAGTGTTCTGGGACTTCTATTCTCATTGTTAGCCATAATTTGTTATGATGTAGAGGGTCAGATGGCTTTGTGTAGACAATAAAGCACAAACAAACATTCTCCTGGTATTCTTTGCTTTCTGCAAGGATTCCTCTAACATCAGTAGTAATATCCATTGTGTCATGGTCTCTTCTAAATCCAGGTTAAACTTCTGGAAGTTTTCTCTCTATGTACTCTTTTAGTCACTTTTGTATGATCTTTAATAGTATCTTGCTTGCATAAGATATTAATGATATTGTTTCATAATTTACACATTTTGTTGAATCATTTTTGAGAATGTAGATGAGTGGTATACCAAGCAGAAGAGACATGTCATTCTCATAGAAACATATACATTCAGAAGTCCAAGATTCAAAACTACATTTTAATAATAAAATTGTTACCAAATAACAAGATACTGTCATATCTTAGACTACACCATCTAAACTTGATCTCAGTTTGTGTCTAATGACCTTTATGCTTTTAGGCTTTACTCTCTGGTCTCTGATCCACCTTGAGTTGATTTTTCTGTATGGTATGAGATGTGGATCCAACCACAATGGAGGAGCAATTACTTTGGAAATTAATACCCAACTTGGGAGGTACTAGAAAGCATTATGCAAAGTAAATTAACTCAGTCTCATGAGGACAAATATTGTATATGACCATTAATGTAGCACAAGTATGAAGATCCAAGGAGGGGATGGGGGAAGCAGACGGTTGAGAATGGGTGGGGGTGATGATAATCATAGGGTCACACAATCTAATGGATGGAGGGAGGTAGGGGTGAAGGAAATTGGTGAAGATCCACTGTGAAAAAGAATGTATATGAACTTGTAAATAAGCCAGTATAAAATAAAAAAGCAAGGTTGTATACACAAACATGGGGAGGGGGAAAATAGAGAGAGAGTGTATGTGTGAATGAATATATATATATTCTCTTCCTGTGTGATTTTCAGCCTTGGAAACCTACTACAGTGTGGTCATGTGGGGTCAGAAAGCCAGAAGAAATATATTGATTTGGAGTTATATTAACAGCTATGAAAGAGGGTGAAATAGAAGAAGGAATGGAAGTCATAAGTTAAGTGAATAGACCAGAAAAGGGGGAGTCAGAAGAAATATATCAACATGTAAGAACTTAAACAACTATGGAAGAAGATTCAAAAGATGGAAGAAAGAGTTGAAACTATACATAAAGAGGTACAAGAACTTAAAAAATTGTTGCAAGACAGAAAATTATCCAACACAGTATTGGAAATAACTGAAATACAAGAAAATTCAATACAGAATATCAAGACCAAAATGGTAGAAGTTTCCAATACACTAGAAGGACAAAAAAGCAGAATTGAAGAGACGGAACAGGGAGTCAGTCAGCTAGAAGATAAGAAGTAAAATAGAAACATACTAGAAGAAAAATCAGAGATGAAATGGAAGAAATGTAAGGAAAACATTAGAAACATGTGGGATAACATCAAAAGGGATAAGACATGTATCATAATAGTTCCAGAATACAGTGGGTGGGGATAGGGAAAGCACTGAGAAAATTGTGGAAAAGGTACCTGAAGAAAACTTTAAAGGTATTATGAAGAACATGGAAATCTACATTCAAGAAACTCAGCAAACCTAAAAAAGACTAGACCCCCAAAAGAAAAACATCAAAGAAAAATACTGGATAGATAATTGCACTGTATTGGAACAGATACGAGGAAGAACTTCCAGAAAAGAATATATACAACAGTCTGGGACAAGAGGTACATTGCAAAGTAGACTGAGGGAGGAAAAAGAGAGGGGAAGAGAGGAAAATATGCAACAATGAATGAATTTTTGAGAATAACAAAATTTTCCAAAAGATGTATAATAGTCAAATTCTCTAAAATCAAGATAAGGATAGAATACAAATGGGGGAATTACAATCTCTTCAACAAAATGGTGCTGGCCAATCTAGACTGCTACTTGCAAAAAGCTGAAGCATGAGAGGGCTGGTGGCAAGATGCTGTGCTGCTATCCTGAAGGTGTACTGTTTGAATCAACCAGATGTTCTGTTGGAGAAGGAGGGGCAATCTCCTCCTCTGCTAGTTGGATCCAGCTCCATAGTATACGACAGGGAAAAAAAACCAAACCAAACAAACAACAAAACCTCAAAAAGCTGAATCAGGACCTATAGCTCATATATACAAGAATCAACTCAGGGTGGATAAGAGATCTAGGGGTAAAACACTAAATCATAAAGATCATAAGAGGCTAAAGAAGACCAAACTTAAAAGGCCTAACCTGTGGTATAAAAAGATTAGCAAATACATCCAGAAATATACAACAAGGAAAGGATGATGTGGATGACTGGGACCTTGTAAAGAATAAATCCCGGTGTTCATCAAATACTTTTTTCCCACAGACTGAAAATAAAACCTACTGACTAGGAACAAACATTTGATAATACCATCTCAGATAAGGATCTCATAACAAAAGTTTACAGAATACTGCTGGGCTTCCAGAAGAAAAAGACTGATAATTAACCCAACTACGAAATGGGCAAAAGACATGGAGAGACTTTTTACAAGGAAGACGTTCATTCGATGGCCAACAGACACATGAAGAAATGTTCAAAACCATTGGCAATCAAAGAGATGTAAATTGAAACCACAAAAAAATACCATCTCTTCTTTGTAGCAGCAGCAATTTAACAGGACAGCAAGCAAAAAACACTGGAGAGGATGTAGAGAGATGAACCTCTCATTCACTCTTGATGAAATTATAAAATGTTTCTTAAACAATGTTTCTTCGTTCTTGCTCCCTCCAGGTCCTAGTAACCATTGTAAAATTCTAATCTCCATATTTAACTGTTCTGGGTATTTAAAACCAATAAAAACATAAAATACTTTTAAAATTAAAAAAATATTGTATAACCATTTTTTAAGGAAAAGTGGTTGTAGCATTTTAAAATCCCACCAACAGTATACTAGAGTGCCTACCTCTCCACATCCTCTCCAACAGTTATTGCTTGCTGCCCTGCTAAACTTTGCCACTACTATTTGGGTGAGATGGTATCTTACTGTGGTTTTGATTTGCATCTCTCTTATTGTCAGTGTCTTTGAGCATTTCTTCATCTATCTGTTTATCATCTGAACATCTTCCTCTGTGAAAAGATTTTCCATGTCTTTTGCCCATTTTATAACTGTGTTATCACTCTTTTTTTCTTGTGAAGGCCCAGTAGTATTCTATAAACTTTTGTTATGAGACCCTTGTCTGAGTTGGTTTTGCCAAACATTTTTTCCCATTCGGTGAGCTATTCTAATACTAGGAATATACACTGAGGAAATTAGAACTGAGACACAGATGGAGATCTGTACACCAGTGTTCATAGCAGTGTTGTTCACCACCACAAGAACATGGAAGCACCCAAATGCCCACCCACAACTGAATGGATAGAGAAATGTGGAACATTCTCACAGTGGAATACTATGTAGTGTGCAGGAGTAATGATTAAAAAAAATACTACATGACTTGGGAGAGACTGGAGAGCAATATGCTGAATGAACTCACTCAGTCTCATAAGGACCAATATTACACAAGATCATAATTGTAAAAATAGAAGGATAACTAGTAAAAAACTAGTAAAACAGGAATAGGGGCCCAAGGTGGGAAGGGGTGAGAGCAGAGGGGGAAAGATTGGTAGAAATGAAACTACAGGATTACACAGTTTGTTGAGTGGAGGGAGGAGGTGAAGGAAATGGAAAGATTCTGGTGGAAACCTGAAAAGAGAAGAACGATGGACAGGATCCAATACTGATGATTTTATAAAATGCAATGCATAAGAATGTATGAAACAAAATATGAATGAAGATTAGTGTGAACCACACTACAGATGAACTTTGTAAGTAAACCAATATAGAACCTTTAAAAAACATGGTACAGCTACTCTTAGAGACAGTTTGGCATTTCTTTAAGAAGCTGAATATAGAAATTCCATATAACCCAGCTATTCTGCCACAAGAAAATCAGAGCTACAAAACAGAGATTTGTACACTGATGTTTATAAAAGCTTTATTCACAGTCACAAGAACATGGAAAAAGTCCAAATGCCTGTCAATACACTAATGGAATGAGAAATTGGGGCACTTTCATATGATGGAATACTATGTAGCTCTCAGGAACAATGTTTAGGAAAAATATTATAAAACGTGAGAGAAACTGGAGAGCATTATGCTGAGTAATCTGTCTCTGGAGGACACATAGTGCATCAGATCATTATTGTAAGAATACAAAGCTAACTAGTAAGATGTGTAGGAAAGTCCAAAATGGAGAGGGGAGGGAGCCGGAGGCTAAGGGGGGGAATGGAGGAAATCATGATGTTACAGAGTTTGGAGGGATGTGAGAGAGGGTTCAGGAATTAGGAAAGATCCAGTGGGGACCTAAGAAGACAGAGTAGTGGAGGACATAGGTCAATGGTGATTAATTTTATAAAACACAACATATGGTAATGATTCTACGAGAGAGTGTGAATGCAGAAATGTATGTGGCACTTCACCGAAGACGACATTCAGATGGCTAACAAGCACATGAAGAAATGCTCAAAATCCCTAGCCCTAAGAGAGATGCAAATTAAAACAACTATGAGATATCATTTCACCCCAGTCAAAATAGCAAAATTTAACAGAACAGCAAGCAACAAATGCTGGCGAGGTTGTGGAGAAACTGGAACCCTGATTCACTGTTGGTGGGAGTGTAAAATGGTGCAACCCCTGTGGAAAGCAGTATGGCGCTTTCTCAAGAAGTTGCAAATAGAGATACCATTTGACCCAGCAATTCCACTACTGAGAATATACCCTGAAGAGACCATAGCTGACATCCAAGCAGATATATGCACACCCATGTTTATTGCAGCTTTGTTCACAATAGCAAGGAGTTGGAAACAACCTAAGTGCCCATCAACAAACGAATGGCTAGAGAAGCTGTGGTATATTCGCACAATGAAATACTATGCTGCATTAAAAAACAAGGAACTCATGCAATATTATTCAAAATGGTTGACTCTGGAGAACATTATGCTGAGTGAAATATCCTAGTCACAAAAGGACAAATATTACATGATGCCACTGTTGTAGAATGGGACTGTCCTTGGGGTTGGGGAGAGACTGAGTAAGATGGGTTCAATAATGTATACTGCACTGAAACAGAGGAGGGAGAAAACTGCTTAAAAGAGATATATAAGTAGGTATTTCTGTCATCACAGGAGTCTAGAGCGAGGGCTACATGGTGGAGGGGACCTGGGGGAGGGTTTGTAAAACAATGAAAGAATCTTTTCTTTTACTTTTCCATAAAAAAAAAGAACATATAACACATATGTGGAAACGTCCTGTACAAACCTCAGATGTATCTGTCTCCCTATTCACGTTCCCCAGCCTGTTCAAGTAGGTATGCCTATGTATCAATGAGTGCATTATTGTTATTACTGCTGTTATTGCAAAAAAAAAAAGAAAGTGATGCTACCAAGCCAAAAAAAAAAAAAAGAAATGTATGTGAATATATTCACATACGAAGGAATATATGTGAAAGAAAGAACAATGTATATGCACACCAATTCAATAGAAGATTTAAAAAAGTTAAGAAACAAAAGCAAAACAAGGAAAGGACATCTCTCTTATGTTCTATTGTAAAGACAGAGAATTTTTTTTATTTAATTCTAGATAACTTAAGTTGTTCATTAATCAGGTTCCTTTGCTCCTCATCTGCAGATGCAACATCTTTCTCACATGTACACTTTTCTTTTTGTACACTCTTCTCTCTGGAACTTCTGATAAACAAAACATCAACAAAATACAGCCAACATTTCTTGAGAAAGGAACTCCTTTATCTGTCTTCTTTGTTACTGAAATTAAAATTTATACATGATACAACATCACAATTTTTCATTAGTTTCATCTTGCTCTGATTTTTTTGTTTGGTTTGTTGTATTTTGGGAATTTATTTTTAAAAAAAAAATCCAACTACTATAGATACCATTAAAGGCTGAGTGATTTATTGTCCTGTGTATAGCTCTGTCTAGGCATTTATATGATGTCTTATCATTTATTTTCTTTTCAGGGAGCTTTTCATTGATTAGCTCCTGGCTTCAATCGTGCTCTTACTTCCTTTTCTAAGTCATTTGATTTGGGATTGGCTTAGCTCCTCTGTAGCAGTAAATGGTTCATAGATGAATTTGACAGAAACTAGGCAGCCACCAAATATTGTGTGTGATTTGGCAGAGTGGATGAATACACAACCATAGAACAGAGATTTCTACTGTTTTCTAGCTTCCTTTCAACTTGTGGTTCCCCCAAGTGGCAAGTATCAAAGTTTCGACTTGGGCCAGTAGTAAGTTAAAATTATATAGCACTGTTCTTATATTTGTACAGATATATTGCAACCAACCATTCATAAAGACTTTTTACACTACTTCAGCTTAAGTCTCCATTCTCATCTTAGTTACTAATATCAGCTGTTTTCTTCAATGTGGCAAAGGAACTAATTTTCATTAAAGATTATTTATAAGAAGTCTATTGAGAAGGTGAATGACTGTTAGTTCAGAATGGTCTTCCCTTACCTCTATAGATTTCCAAGTTCTCTGTTGGCAATGAGCCTTCCTCAAAGTAAATTAATGTCAATGTTTCAACTTGAGCCAGCTATGAGGAAGCTAGATGTATATCCTTAAATTTTCCATAGCAGTTTTGGCTTCTTGATTCTGTTCCATTGGTCTGTGTGCCTGTCATTGTACCAGTACCATGATGTTCTGGTTACTACTGCTGTGTAGTAGGTTCTGAGGTCAGAGAGTATTATGCTTTCCAGTTCATTTTTATTTTGCAGAAGTGCTTTGCTTATTTAATATCTCTTTCCTCTCCAGATAATGTTGACAATTTCTCTTTTGATCTCCTTGAAAAATGAATTTAATATCTGTATTGGGATTGTGTTGAATATGTAGATTGCTTTTGGTAGGATTGTCATTTTCACAATTAAGTCTTCCTATCCATGAACAGGAAACATTTTTCCATTTATTTAGGTCTTTTATTGTGTCTCACAAAAATGTTCTGTAGTTTTCTTGGTATAGCTCTTTTCTGTCTCTAGTTAGGTTCATCCAAAGTATCTCAATTTATGATTGGTATTTTAAACGGTATTGTTGTCATGGTTTCTTTCTCTGAGTTCTTTTTGTTACTTTAGAGGAATACCACTGATTTTTGGATATTGATTTTGTATCCTACTACTCTATTAAAATGATTGAGAATACCATGGACTACTAGGAAAACAAACAGATTCATCCTGGAAAGGGTTAAACCGGGTGGCTCCTTGGAGACAAGGATTCTGAGGCTCTGTCTAACATACTTTGGACATGTTGTGAGGAGAGACTGCTCCTTGGAAGGACATCATGGTTGGGAGGGTGGAGGGACAGCGCAGGAGGGGAAGGCCCTCTATGAGGTGGATTGATTCAGTGACTGGGATAATCGGGATGGGAGTGTCAGAGACAGTGCGATTGGCACAGGACAGAGCAGAGTTTAAGGCTGTTGTACATAGGGTCCCTATGAGTCACAAGCGACTCGATGGCACATAACAACAACAACAGCAACAGCAACAAAAACAACTAGCTCTAATAGTTGTTGTTTGTTGTTGTTATTATTGTTGTTGTTGAGACCTTAAGGTTTTCCATGTACACTATCATATCATCTGCATATAACAACAGTTTAAGAACTGAGGCAGAGATATTTATACACAAGATTCATAGAAGCATTATTCACCATAGCAAGAACATGAAAAAGCTCAGATGTCCAACCACAATGGAATGGATTGAGATATTATGGTATAGTCACACAATGGAATACTATGCATGCAGTACACAGGAATAAGAATTTTGTACATTATTAACATGGGAGGGACTAGAGAACATTATCTAAGTGAACTAACCCAGACTCATAAAATAAAATACTGTATAAGACCATTACCATAGAAGGAATATGAAGATCCAAGGGGAAGGCGCTTAACCACCCAATTTGATGAGTAGAGGAAGGGGTGAGTAAAGGAAAGGGGAAAGATTTGGTGTGAAAAACAATGTACATGAACTTTATGAATGTTATAAGTAAACAATATAAAATAAAAGGGAAAAAATTCCTTAGCAGAACTAGTTCATAACTTAATCTGAGGTTCTTTTTTCTCACTCTTGGAATATTCAAACAATGGAAGTGCTATTAGTACTACATTTATTAAATAGCTATATTATCTCTTTCTTCTATTTCGAGAGGTGAAGCTTGCATTTATCAGAAAACTGGCTCCAGCAATATTGTATGGATTAGCTAGATGATATGATTTCTCTCAAAGCTGGAGGTAAAAATTTATTAAAAAACATTGATATTACAGGCTTATAAAGTACATACTGTAGAAAAACACATTGCTGATAAAATGTCATTTTTTAAAAAAAATAACTCTTTCTAAATTTTCAAAAATCCTTTCATTCTTCCAAGTATAATTGAATATAAAACTTAGTCTAAAATTATACAATATTGAAACCTTATAATTGTATAAATACAATTTATATAAGATGTATTTTTCCACTTTTTTATTGGTTTTCATATATTTGTTTACATTGTGTTCCATTTGTGTACACTCTTTCATACAATCTTTATTTTATATTGCATTTCTCACAATCATTTATGTGCACTGCATAAATAACTGTCTAAATAAAATTTATGGAAAGCTTAAATGTATACATTAAATGTAGATATATTTATTAATATTTTTAAAAAACTAGAATGGTAAACACAAAAAACCAGTCAGTTGTGAGCAAATAAAATACATTCAGTACTCACCACACATTTAGTCAATAATGCTCACTATATTAAAAAGGTAACCCAAATATCATAAAGTATGTTTAATATGAATTTTTCAATTTAATTTTTATCTCCTTGACTGATAATTAAAATTAAAAACCTGTATGAAAGCAGAGAATGACAGAATGTCTATTTGTGTTTAATAGACTATGTTGTTGTTGTTATATGCCGTCAAATCACCTGCGACTCATAGCGACCCTATGTATAACAGCCCTACCTCAATGACCCCAGTCACTGAATCAATCCACCATCCTCTCCTGTGCTGTCCCTTCACCCTCCCAATAGTGATGTCCTCTCCAAGGACTGGCCCCTTCTTGCAACATGTCCAAAGTATGTCAGACAAAGCTTCAGAATCCTTTCCTCCAAGAAGTAGCCTAGTTTAACCCTCTCCAGGAAAAACCTGTTTGTTTTCCTAGTAGTCCATGATATATTCAATTCTCTTCTTCAACACCACAGCTCAAAGACAGCAATTCTCCTTCTATCCTTCCTAGTCATTGATGCATAGCACGTGATTGCAAAGACCATGGCCTGTATCAGACACACTTTAGTCTCCAGAGTGACATGATTGTTGTTCAGTATTTTGGAGAGGTCCCTAACAGCAGACTTTCCCTCTTTTAATTTCCTGGCTGCTGATACTCAGAGTGTTGATTGTGGAGTCACGCAAACTAAAGCTGTTAACAAGCTCAATCTCTTCACCATCCATCCTGATGCTGCCAATCAGTCCTGTGGTGAGAATCTTTGTCTTCTTGACATTGAGCCTCAATCCATATTGAAGACTGCAGTCCTTGACCATCTGTAGCAAGTGCTTCTGGTCTTCCTCAGTTTCAGCAAGCAGGGTTGTGTCATCTGAATAATGCAGATTGTTGTTGAATCTTCCTCCAATCCTGATGACACACTTCTCATACAGTCCAACCTCTCAGATAATCTGTTCTGCATGTAGACTGAAAATGTATGGGGACAGGACATATCCCTGGCATATACCCTTCCCAATTTTGAACCATATAGTGTTTTTTTTTGCTCTGTTCTGACTAATGCCTCCTTGTCGAAGTATAGGTTTTACATAAAAACAATCAAGTGTTCTAGGATTTCCATTCTTCTCAGAGTCAGCCACAGTTTGTTGTGATCCACACAGTCAAATACCTTTGCATAATCAGTGAAGCCAAATAGATATCCCTTTGGTACTCCCTGCTCTTAACCAAGATCCATCAAACATTAACTACAATTTCCTCAGTACCATGACCTCTTCTAAACCCAGACTGCACTTCTTGTATTTCACTGTGCACACCATAACAGTTTATGACTCACGTTGAGAAAACTGAGAATCCTGAAACTCTAAACTGTGCTAGTATAAAACCTGTACCTAGACCAAGAAGCTGTTTTCTGAACAAAGCAAGGGAACAATGCATGGTATAAATCAAGAAAGATGTGCAGCAAGGCTGTATCTTTTCTCCATAGTTAATCAATCTGTGTGCTGAGCAAATCATTCAAGAAGCTAGAATTTATGAAGGAGAAAATAGCAGGCAGAATGGTTCTTAGGGACAAGAATGAAAAAGTTTCTCTCAAAGGTTGTTGTTATTGTTGTTATGTGCCATCGAGTCACTTGCGACTCATAGCAACCCTATATACAAGATCCCTAACCACCGATCTATCCTGTGCCAATCTCGCCATATCAAACACACTTGTTCCCACCACCCCACTCACAGAACTGATCCATCACATCGAGTTTTTTCCTCTCCTTCACTGACCCCCCCCTCTCCTAAGCATGATGTCCCTCTCCAAGGGCCAATCCCTCTTTATATTTGGGGCTAGGGGGTGGGGTTTGGGGAGGTAGGGGGTGGGAGGATTGTGTACCAATGAGGAAGTTTTTCTTTTGCTTTTCAAGGAGAGGAGCAAATGGGGGGAGGGGGGAGAGATTTGTATGGGGAGAAGGGTGCAACAATGAATGAATGGAAT
>NW_006400066.1:321677-324374 GCF_000299155.1 Elephantulus edwardii | reverse complement strand
AAATGCCCTCATTGTAATAGACTGATGCAGTGACTGAGTGATGGGCTTACGTGTGTCAGAGAAGATGAGGACGGCACAGGTTAGGAGAGGATTCAAATCCATTGCTCACAGGGTCATTACGAGTTGCACTCTACTTGATAGGACCTAATAAGAACAACAGTATATATATACACACACATGCACACATATACATATATATATGCACACACACATATATACACATATTAGACTTCTTTGATAGCACCTAGACCATGATGTGTTTATGGTACATGTTCACATAATTCCTACCTAATGAAATCATGGATGCAATTTTTTTTTGTTTTTCTAGTAGTTTTATTACTTCAATTATTTCCTATTTTATACTTCACATTTACATTTTTAGAATACAAGATATTTGCAAACCATATGTATGAATAGACTATCGATTTTTTTTAAACCACAATAACTTTTTTAAAAAAATGCAAAAAAACAAAACAAAAAAACCCAAACGTGTGTTTTCCCATTGCTCTTGTGAGACAAATGATGATGTGAAGCCTGACTAACTCTTTGGTATCTTATGTACTAATTTCTGAGTCTACATTCCAATTACATGAGCCTCTTTCTCCTTCTCATGTTGCCTTGTTTTCTCAACCGGTCCATGTTGTGTATAGTTCAGTTGACCAAAATGTTTTTTTCTCTATGTGCTTAGTATCCTTTTAATCATATTCATTTGCCTTGAATCTAATAAAACTTAAGGTATATCTTCATCTCCCGTAAAGATTTTTCTGTTTCTTTACCTAGGTAAGAATCTCTCATTTTGTGTGGTAGCAATACATTTTAACTGTATATCACATAGAGTATTTATGAAAATTTACTTTTACACTATATAATTGGAGAAAATTACAACTAAAGAGTTACTGTGGAAGAGAAATTAATTTCTAGCAAAAGAGTGTGATCCACATGAGCACATGTTAAAACAGACAAACTAATTAAATTATTGTATTTTTTAAAGAAGAATAAAATCAGTAACAGATGAGAAATATTTTGATAAGAGACTAGTCTCTGAATGTCACAATAGTCTGAAGATTTGTTCATTGTATTTCCTCACTATATTGAATTATTATTGGACTGGTTTTTTTTTAATTAAAGAACCATGTATGAGTTATTGCTGTTGTTGTTAGTTGCCATCAAGTTAATTCTCAGTCATGGTGATTCCTTGTGTGGAAAATAGAACTACACTCTATAGTTGTTATTTTTTAAAAATCCACTTATTTTTTATTATAATAGAGAATATATAGCAAAATATATACCAATAGTTTATACATGTACAATTAATGACATTGAATTGAAAAATCATTAACACCTCCTTTTTTGAATTATTTCTTTTCTATTAACATAAACTCACTGCTCATAATCTTAATGTTTTGAGTTTGCATTGTCAATTTAGGGAAGTCTGGTAATATAGAGTATAAGATATCAGGTTGCTAACTGAAAGGTGGTTTGAAATCCACCAGCCACTCCACAAAAGAAAGACGGACAGCTTCTTCCTTTTAATGTCTACAGTTTCAGAAATCTAGTGGATAGTTGCCAAGGATAGGAACTGATTTACCTACAGTGTGTTTGTTTTGGTCTACTGTTAATTTATTCCCTACAGATAGTTCTTTAAAAAGTAAAATGTTCAAGGGAGTTATTTTTCATATTTCTGTTATTACATACCATAAAATCAACTATTATTACTTATAGCAATCTTACAAACAGCAGGTCAGAACTTTGCCCTATTCTGTGCCAACCTCAGGATCCCTGCTATGTTCAAATCCATTGCTATAGTCATTGTGTCAGTTCATCTCACTGAGGGCCTTACTCTCTTTTAATGACCCTCTATTTTTTCCAGTGATTCCTCCTCCCCAAAGACTGGCCCTTCCTGACAACTGCCCAAAGTATCTGAAATGAAGCTTTGCCATTCTTGCTTTGAAGGAGTACTTTGGTTGCACTTCCTATAAGAAATATTGGCAGTTCTAGAATATTCAATAGTTTTTTCAAACATCACAGTTCAACAGCATAGTTCTGTCATATTTATTATTGGCCAACTCTCATATGCATAAGAAATAATTGAAAATATCATGGCTCTGATCAGGTGCATACTAGTCTTTAAACTGACATTCTTGTTTTTTTCGCAAGCAATAAAGTTTTAAAGAAAACTTTAAAGAGGTCTTGGACAGTAAATTTTCCCAATACAACACATCTTCAAATTTTGTGACTACTGTTTTGTCAGACACAGAAAAATTTAATGAAACAACATATGAAAAAGAGCCTATGGTGATGGAGGCAGAAGTTCAAGCTGTTCTGAAGGAAATAGCAAAAAATAAGGCCCCAGGAATAGATGACATACTAAATGACTTATTTCAGCTAACAGACTCTGCCTTGGACGTGCTCACCAAGTTGTTCCAAGAAATCTGGAAAACAACCACTTTGTCAAGTGACTGAAAGAGGTCTTTATTTGTTCCCATTCCAAAGAAGGGTGACCGAACAGAATGTGGAAACTATAGAACAATATCATTGCTTTCACATGCAAGCAAGACTCTACTGAAGATCATACAAAAACCACTGGAACAGCACATCAGCAGAGAACTGTCAGAAGTCCAGGCTGGGTTTAGAAGGGGTCGTGGTACTAGGGATATTGTAGCTAATGTTAGATGGATCTTAGCTAAAAGCAGGGAA
>NW_006400066.1:319804-320871 GCF_000299155.1 Elephantulus edwardii | reverse complement strand
TCCTGGAGAGGGTTAAACCAGGCTGCTCCTTGGAGGCGAGGATTCTGAGGCTTTGTCTGACATACTTTGGACATATTGTAAGGAGGGACCAGTCCTTGGAGAAGGACACCATGCTTGGGAAGGTGGAGGGACAGCACAAGAGCAGAAGGCCCTCTATGAGGTGGATTGATTCAGTGACTGGGGTAATTGGGATGATTGTTTTGGAGACAGTGGGATTGGCACAGGACAGAGCAGAGTTTAGGGTTGTTGTACATAGGGTCACTATGAGTTGCAAGCGACTTGACTGCATATAAGAAGAACACACAACAACCATTGCTGTTGGTGTTGATTGTGGGTCCAAATAAAATTAAATTATTTAAAACGTCTATATTTTTCTCCATTTGTTATTATGCTACCTTTTGTTCCAATGGTGAATACTTTTTTTCTTGACTTTGAGTGCAATTCAAATTGAGGGCAGTAGTCGCTGATCTTTAGTACATGGTTCAAATCGTCTTCATTTTCAGCAAGCAAGGTTGTATCATAAGGGAAGATATTGAAGTTTCTTTCTCCATTCCTGCTACACATTGCTTGTCTTATAGTCTAGCTCCTTGAATATTTTGCTAAACATAAAGATTGAACAGATATGGAGAAAGGCTATAACCTTGACATATACTTTTCCTAATTTTAAACCATGCCTTGTTCCCTTGTTCTGTTTAAACAACTGCTTCTTGATCTATGTAGAGGTTTCATAGCAACACAAATAAGTGTTCTGGGATTCCTATTTTGTATTTTTTTCCAATATTATCCATAATTTTTTGTCATAAACATATCATATGCATTTGCACAGCCACTAAAGTATAAACAAACATCGTTCTCACATTTTCTGCTTTAAGGAAAGATTAAAATTATATTAACAGTGATATCCTGTGTTCCTTGGCTTCTTTTGAAAGCAACTTGAATTTCTGGAAATTACATGTTAATAGACTGTTACTGTAATTTTATTTCTATTATTATTATTAATTTTAATGAAAATTTACAGTGACTTTGGATTTCCATTCATTCATTGTTGCATGTTACTGTAATTTAAT
>NW_006400066.1:312960-318214 GCF_000299155.1 Elephantulus edwardii | reverse complement strand
TTTTGACTGTTCTTTTAGTGCTTAATTATCTGCATCATTTTATGGACTACCATTTAATTATCTACATGACTATTTAATTTCTTTTCATAGCTCTCTCTTTGGTTCTTAAGAGACAAATACATTTAATCTATTTTAACTTTTTTATTTATAGTTTTTATACCTATCTCTTCCTATGCAATTTACTTCAACTAAAAACCAACTAGAGGATCAACTATGAGTCCCTTCCTACTTAATAGGACATAGCAACAAGAACGGCAACAACATGGATTTTAGACTATCAACTCTAATTATGTTTACATACTTTTACTCTATAGCAAAGATTTCCAGAAAGATAAATACATTTGCCTTCAAACAAGTACAGTCCAGCTGCTCCTCAGAAGCAAGGATAAGAATACTTTGTTTCTGTTCTTAGGGGCATGTTATCAGTGTGGACAAGATTCTGGAATAAGACCTTATGCTTAGGAAAGCAGAGCATCAGTGAAGAAGAAAAAGCTCTTTAATGAGATGAATTGACAGTGACTGCAATAAAGAACTTAAATATGTGAGGATCGCATAGAACTGGGAAGCATTTGTTCTGTTTTAGATGAGGTCTCTCTGAGCTGGAATGTAATTGATGATGCCTGACAATAATAACAACCTTTAATTTTGTAGTTCTCATAAAACTAAATATCCTTCCACCTGTCTCATCGCTCATGATTTTTAGCAGACATAATCCTCCTTGCCAGGCTTAAGTGCCATCTGATATTATGTTTGTATTGGCTTTGTTATTACCAAAGTTCTCATTAATGACAGAACTGAACAAATTTTTACATTATGTCATGTACAGTTCATATGATGGAGGAGTTCTTTGTTTAAAGTGCATTTACAATTTTTCCAATTTAGTCTCTCACAAATCAAGCTCCATTTAGAATAGTAATATATAACTAAATACATTCTTGGACTTGAAATAGTTCTTTTAATAACCCTTTTATTGTTGGTGGAATTGTAAAATGCTCTCATCATTCTGGAAGGCAGTTTGGCATTTCCTCAAACAGCTGAACACAGAAATTCTGTGTGACGCTGCCTTTCCAATACTATGAATACATCCCAAGAAAATTAGAATTGATATACAAATGAATATAAATACACCAATGTTCATAGCAGTGTTATTGAACATTGCAAGAACATGGAAACAGTCCAAATATCTAACCATAACTGAATGGATTGAGAAACTATGGAACATTCACACAATGGAATATTATGCAGCACTCAGGAGCAATGATTTCTAAAAATACTACAGATCTTCGGAAATCCTGGAGAGTATTGTACTGAGCAAACCAAGTCTCATAAGGACAAACAATGCATAAGACCATTTTGTAAAAATAAAAGGATAACTAGTTGTTGTTGTTGTTGTTATGTGCTGTCGAGTCACTTGCGACTCATAGCAACCCTATGTACAATAGCCTAAATTCTGCTCTGTCCTGTGCCAATCGCACTGTCTCTGACACTCCCATCCTGATTACCCCAGTCACTGAATCAACCCACCTCATAGAGGGCCTTTCCCTCCTGCGCTGTCCCTCCACCCTACCAAGCATGATGTCTTCTCCAAGGACTGGTCTCTCCTTACAACATGTCCAAAGTATGTTAGATGGAGCCTCAGAATCCTTGCCTCCAAGGAGCTACCCAGTTTGACCCTTACCAGGATGAATCTGTTTGTTTTCCCAGCAGCCCATTGTACTCTCAATACTCTTCTCCAGAACCACAGCTCAAAGGCATCAATTCTTCTTCTATCCTCTTTAGTCATCATCCAACTCTCTGATGCATAACAAGTGAATGCAAAGACCATGGCCTGTATCAGATGCACCTTAGTCTCCAGAGAGACACCATTGCTCTTCAGTACATTGGAGAGGTCCCTAACAGCAGACTTTCCCATTGCAATACGCCTTTTCATTTTCTGGTTACTGGTGCCTAGATTGTTGACTGTGGAGCCAAGCAACTAAAGCTGTGAACAATCTCAATCTCTTCACCATCCATCCTGATGTTGCCAATTGGTCCAGTGGTGAGAATCTTTGTCTTCTTGACACTGAGCCTCAATCCATATTGTATGCTGCATGTATATGGATCCACAGGTGAAAGGAGTGAGGATAGGTAGAGATGAAACCACAGTGTTGCACAATTTGGTGGGTGGAAGAAAGGGGTGAAGAAAATGAGGAAGATACAGCAAGAACCTGAAAAGACCAGTAATGAGGGGGCATAATCCAATGGTGATTCACTTCATAAGACACAATGTATGGAAATGAAATTGTATGGAATATAATGTCTATCAAGGAAAATGCAGGGGTGTGTGTGTGTGTGTGTGTGTGTGTGAATATTTTTTCAGTAAAAAAAGAATAGCCTTAATTCACACAGAAACTGTGTAACCAAACAGAATGCTATTTACCAGTCAGATATTGTCTCTGCTTCTGTTTAAAGGCAACTGAGAGCACCAACCCATATTAGGAGCTGGCTATGACCTCCCTACAGAGCATGGAGCCCAGTAGCCCAGATTCCCACAGGCCACTCAGGCACCCTTCTAAAAAGAGGGGACGCTACATAGTCCTTGCTGTCATGTTAGCAGCCACATTAATTTGCCAGATAGATGGAAAATTTTTCACTAATAAATATGAGAAATGTCAGATAAGAGAAAGTCAAGATGTAAGGAGTAGATATGTATCTGTTCTATAGTTATTATTTTTCCCCTCTGTAATTACTATTTTCTATTACTCTAAAGCAAGATTTATTGATATTACTGGGTTTTCAAAATTTTTTTTAAACTTTCATAAAAACTTAGTCAATACCAAAAAAGGAAAAAATCAGGTAATAAAGATGCTAAAGTAGGGCAAAAATGTCCAAGAGAACTCATTGTACTTAAAAACAATTCTAAGATATGACTGAGCCATGTTGCTGGGGGTCCAAAGATCACAGAAACATCCACATGTGACAATCTTACCTATGTGGGTATATTCTGAGTAGTACAAGCAGTTTTTACTCAACTATGAACTTAATAATAATACGTGCTCTTTTGGACAAATCTCATGTCAAGGATTTCTTTAAGTGGTAAGGAACAAGGGTGTTAGTTCAAAGACTAAGGTGTTTGACTCATATTGTCATGAGCCTTGAGCCTTAATTTATTACTCATAGGCATATTATAAAAGCCAATTACAATTTACTGATTAATTAATTAATTAATAGCAATAATTGCTATTTGCCTACATTTCAATTAATAAATTCATCACCAAATGTTGATCCATTGATTCGCAACAAGCATCAAAGAGTTAATTGCAATTCATAAATTCATCACAACATATTGATTGATTAATTCATAGTAAGCATTAAACAGTTAATTGCAATTTATCTATATTGCAATTCATAACCCTATCATCACATGTTTATTCATCAACAGTGGAGAACACTCACTCACCCCGGGATCCCAACTCATCATCTTCCTTTGCCTCTCATCGTCATTGGTACAGTTGGGGGATTCTCTGCTAGTTCAGCATGTCTATGTAGCCAGGGATTCTCAGCCAGTTCAGCAATTTGACATAGCCAGGGTCCACAGGTATGGGAGAATCTTCCAATGTCTCAGTAGCTCATGTCCATCAGTATAGGCTAGAGTTCTTGGCTCTGAAAAGAGCCTTTGGGTCTTCAGTGTTCAGCTCAGTGTTCCCAGTTGAAGTGGATAGAGTTTCAGGTTGAGCTCTTTCGGGTATAAATACCTACCCTTAGCTTGGATACTAGATGCTATATCATATTCAATCAATGACATTCAACTTTTAGTTTCCAACCAATTGCATTAGTCCCAAAATGACATAGGTTCGACCAATCATTATTACATGGCAATAGCCAGTCATATCTCCTTATCAAGGGTCTGCACCTGTTGTGATCAGGGTACCCTAGGCCTCTAAGGGACCTAATTGGACATATTAACTTTTCAGTACATTTTTGCAATATATTCTTAACAAAATTTCTAACTTAAATATAATGTAGCAAGTTCTTAAACATATTATTTATTCTTACACATATTATAGTACATTTCAAGCATATTATTAATTCTCATACATAGCATAGTAGCTTTAACATATTATCTTACTTTAATTTTAACGCATAATATAGCAAGTTCTTAAACATAATTTTTTATTTTAAATTTTACAAGTTACACTTTCTTAGCAATGTGGGCAGTAACAAGTTACATTTATTTATCAGAGTTCATACATGTTGAGGTCAATAGTTCTACAGCAAGTGGTTGTCAGTTACTTTCCTTTATCAAGGGTTTGTACTTGCTGTGGTCAGTGGGGCTCTCAGCCTCAAAGAGGCCCATTTAAACGTGTTAAACTGCTAGTATATCTTCCACAAATATTTCTTAAGTATCAAACTCATTACAATATTCTTCATAGCAAACATATTTCACAATCCTTTTTCAGCAATTATAATGATTTATTAATTCATAATAAGCAGATTTAGTATATATTTTTCTTACACTTAAACTGCTCATAACATCATATCATAGTATTTTTCAATTGCTTCATATGCATGTGATAGATGGAAAATTACTAAGGAATGTCAAAGAAGAATTGATGTGAATTGATAAATTGTAGCGCTGACAAAGAATATTATCTATCCCACGGGCTTCAAAAGAATGAACAAAACTGTCTTCAGAGGAAATGTAAAAAAGAATTCTTTGAAGCAAAGATATTGAAAATCTACTTTACATACAATGAGCTTGTTGTTAGGAGTAGGCATTCCTTGGAAAAAATACATCATAACAGAAAAGGTGGAAATTAAGTGAAGAAGAGGAAGATATCAATTAGATTAATTGAGACAGTGACTGTAAAAAGAGACGTGAGCATGAAAGAGATTGTGAGAATGATGCAAGACAGGCTACAACTTTGACTCGTTCTTCAGAAGATTGCTAGTGCACTCAATGAAACCACAGCACCTAAAAACACAACATGAACCTAAAATTTAGTAGTTTGAACTCATGTAATAACGTTACTACAGAAAACGAATTGGTAATCTTCTTCTGTTTGAATTATAGAACTGTTACTATTTGTAACTACATTTCTATTCAAGTCAGAATTTCTTTGGATACTGAGTAACTAAAAAAAAAATACAGAAACAAATTGGATTATTTTTCTGTAATTCGCCCCCCCCCAATTAAATCCTATTTCTAAAACTTGAATAAATAAGCAGTCCATTGGAATGACAGTTTAATAAGTTTTTTCTTCTTAACATATAA